>NW_019525382.1:322110-346631 GCF_002814215.2 Seriola lalandi dorsalis | reverse complement strand
TCTCATTCTTTGGCGTGCTTGGTTTATTGTGTTGTTGTCTTTGCCCCTCTTTCATTTTTAATCCCTCTGCTGAGGCAAAATGTTTTTGAGATGAAAAACAAAGGCAACGAAAGAAAGACAACATGCAATGCGTCATAAAACAGGGAAGGAGACATGAGATCTTGTACAAAGAGAGTCGGTATATGGAGCTTAACTTATTAGTAACTAAATCGTTGTATTTGTCAAGTACAATGAAAGTACAAGACTACATCTTGGCGGCAGCGGTGAAAAACATATCAACAGATAAGACAGCAACACAGGACAGCAGGGCTTCACATTCTTAGCTCAAGGATTCAATAGACAGATTATGTATATCCTATAAAAAAATATATAAATATAGGTGCTTCACATACTCTACATTCAACATTTAGTCACCATCTGCATTTAGCCTGCTAGCAGTAGAGGGGGGTGGTTAGCTCCCTGGCCAAAATTAGAATGAATGAATGGATGAATGAATGAATTCATGTATCACAGCCACCATGACCCATGATAAATACAGACCCTGAGGTGATTGTTTACATCAACACATTCAGAGGTCGTTTAATATTAGATTACCATGTTTTTTTTTGTTTTTTTTTCATGATCACTCTCAAATAAAAGGACATTAGGTTTATTTAACACCGCTGATCTGATGTGTAATAGCTGGTTAGAATGGATGATACCTTGAAACAAGAAGAAAAAAACATTAGCTATTTTTACCCATCTGCCAGTGTGGGCAGTCTGTTATCATCAGTTACACGATTAATTCTTAAGAATACAGGAGCACCACCATTCGCTTGATGGTTCCTGACAAAGCATCTCATTCAAGAGACAAATATAACAGCTATAATCCAAATTTTTAGCACTATGCTTTCATTAGAGACATTCAATGCCTCCATAAATGCATGCAGGTTTTTCTTATGTGTGTTGTTAGGAGCAGTTGTTTGCAGTTAGACCCTTAAACAAAGCATAGTTTCCAACCATTCCAAGGTTGTAGCCAGTTACACAACACATTGATTATTAACTTTCTGTCTATTTACCACTTCACTGGCTCCGGGCAAAAATGTAATTTGTTCATCATTATCAAGGTACTCAAACAAGTGCGGAGAATTATCTATGGGGGGGGGGGCATAATTCTGTTTCTGAACAATTTATCGGAGGTGAAAATATCTCTTTCTCAGTGCAACTTCAGATTCCTGCTTATTACATTGATTCTACAACACAGTTTAGACATAATTACTATAAATACAATTTTAGAATCCATAATTCTCTACCATCTAATAGTGGGATAACAGAAAGGACAAAACGGATCGCAGTTTAGTCGCCAAACTGAGGGTTCATTGAATTGTGCCTGTGTTGTGTGAACAAACTGGAGGAGAATGTGTGAGAATGACACATCATGTCTAAACTGGAGTCTGTTGCGCAGAGACGTGAGAATCAACAGGAGGAATGAACACCTGGTTGTCTTAATTACTGGTGGCATCAAGCGGCGAGCGAGTCTCAAAATGCAGAAACGCTTCTCACTGCTCACTTTCGTGTTCCCTCCGAGACACCTTGAACAAACATTCTTTCACAAGGACACAAGTGTTGCCTGCGCATTCTCAGACTTGACAATCAGCTCTCTCAAAATAAAGCAGATCGCCTCCTCCTTGTCCTCGTGTGTTGCCAACCTGATTGTGAAAATGCATTTAAATTTTTTTTTTTTTTTTTTGTTTGCTTTGGAGGCAAGTTCAGTTATCTCACCACTTAAAACTCTCACCTCTAAAACAAGATTATAAGAATCGATATGAGATTAAATTGTTACTGACATTTTGTGTAGCAGGCATGTCTGTGTGTGTCAGGGTTTTTCTTTCCAATTTTCATCGTCCAATCCCACCTCCTGCCCCGTTAGTCCTCCGTTCTTGCTTCTTACCTTCCTCGCTCGGCTCATCCATCAGGTCGCTGTATCGATCGCATCGCAGGATTATCCTATTCAACATGGTGTCTGGGAGAAGACGCTTGTCATGGCAGATACACTATTGATTAGCTTTAACTAGGACCTACTCATGCGGCACAGACACACACACACACACACACACAAAACGGCAGGAGAAAATAGAGACAATTGGGGTTGGAGGTAGAGGAGTGATGTGAGAGAGAAAAGGACATACTGTCCCTCTGTGGTGACATGTGTGTGTCATTGTACATTTACTTCATCTGTGTATCTGTTGTATTGCCATTGTGCAGAAGAAGCACCGGCAGATACGGTTTCATTTTAAAAGACCAATTTGTCTTCATTTTTTATTGCCCCATAGACTTTGTGCTGCTTGGTTTGCATTATGTTCGCAGAAGAAACTAATGGTGAAACCCACAAGCTCTAAGCTAATGATGTCTTGCTCTGTGTGTAGAGGCTCCACCGTGAAGCCACTACCTGCCTTTGCTTTATTTCCTCTTTGTGTTCCTTAAATATATCTACTCTCTCCTTGCTTCTTTATGTGATCTACAATCTCCTACAAATCTTTCTCATCTTCCCTCTATATTTTGCAGGATGGCCAGTCCAGGACAGTAAGGCAGTTCCAGTTTACTGATTGGCCAGAGCAAGGCGTCCCCAAATCTGGGGAGGGATTCATTGATTTCATTGGCCAGGTGCATAAAACCAAGGAGCAGTTTGGACAGGATGGACCAATCTCTGTCCACTGCAGGTAAGGCATCTCAATGCTATGTTGGACCATATTTTCTCTGCTGCATTATATTAAATATCCAAGATCCGAAAATAGCATATTATGATAAAGGTTTTCTTGAACACAGGGGCGTGATATGCCGTAATACCAGGGATTGCAAGTTGTTTCGCCTCAAACTGCACCCCTAAGACACACTTTCCTTTCTTGAAAATGATATAAGGCTTTAACTATCAAAAGACAAGATTAAATCACTTCTTATGGTGGTTATTGTTTTGCAGCGCGGCACCTCCTGCGGTGCAGCTCCAACAGCATCATCAGATATGATCCCTCCTCTCTTTTTTGCCACCGCAGTAAACTACCACTGCACATCCACAGGCCCATCTCCTCCATAATTGATAAGACTGAGATGCGGCTTGGCATTTGCAAAGAGGAGGCACATGAACTGATACAGCCATTCTTTTGGGGTTTTATGATCGCTCTGTGATGCATTTTGATCACCTCGAGTGTAGCTTCCAAGGTAACCTTCATCATTAACTCGACATGCTAGACTCAAGTAGAATTTGATATTTGGTGGTGGTCACCACCAAGACCTCAGATTATTCTTATTCATTGACAGACCTTGAGCGAGATCAGTCTGAATGAGTTGTTACCTTTTGTAGCCAGACAATGGACATCATTCACGGCTCTGTTTTTATTTGCGCTGCAAGAAAAAGGGAAAGAAATAAAAAAAAAGAAATGTCTTGAAATTCCATTAACGAAGACACTTGCCTGCATGTGGTCCATTGTACACGGTGTTTCATGGTTTGATTGGCATTCAGAAAAAGCTTTGCCTTTGACTGTGATAAACAAACAAAGGTATTAACACAATGAATTATTTCCTTGCTGTCTCCTGAACATGTTTTACTTTTGGAACGGAGCCGGTGTCACTTTTTTCTCCACATTTCTATCGCACAGGCGCCATGACATCACCAAAACATAACATCACCTCCCCTGTATTAAAAACAATGATGTCACCAGCCATCAAATGGCCCTCTGGGAGTTGTAAGATGTGTCAGGGAAGCTCCAATAAGACTGAGTTATTCCTTCCTTCTATGAGGCCATTATTGGAGGGGGAGAGAGCTGTCTTAAAGCGAGAGGATCAGCTATTGCAGGAGGAATCGCAGGACTGGAGTAATGGACGAAAAGGAACACAGGCCCATTAAAGTGGACTACAGGAGTCACTTGACCACGCTTTATTCAGCGGCCAAATGCACAATTAAGGCATCCTTGACACATCACAGTGAACTCTGCTTGATGTTTGGAGGATTAACACAGAACTGCTTCAGCTTACATCGTTAAAATGTAGTGCTGTTCATCATGTGCTCAACTTACCTGCAGTCCTTTTTAAATACTTTTTGTTCATTCATTTGGCTTTTTATCTTTTTTTTTCACAAGTAGATGTCACTTTGTCTAAATGCAGATATCCCGCCACCTCCTTCTCCTCCTCCTCGTCCTCCCTCCATCCTCCTTCAGGCTTTGTCATCTCCGAGTTTAGAGCTTATGCCTTCCTTTTCTCTTACTCTTTCGTCTTCTGTCACCAGCCTTTCCCGTCTGTCATCCATCTGTCTATTTCTTAATCCCCCCTCTCTCTCTCTCTCTCTCTCTCTCTCTCTCAATTCAATTCACTTGAGTTCTCCCTCTCTCCTCTTTTTCCATCTATTCATCCATTCATCCTCCCAGCCCTCGTTTCTTCCACTCCCACCCTCTTTTCTTCCTCCTCCTTCGTTTCTCTCCTCCTCAGCCACTATCTAATAGACCCACATGCTTTTTGTCATTAATTGCCTGATTACTTCCTGTGAATGGGGACACCAAATCCTCTCAGTCGGCAGCGGCCCGGCAAGCTTTCAGACTTGGAGAGTCGATCTTCCTGGAGAGGGAGAGAGAGCGAGAGAAAGAGAGAGAGAGAAAGAAAGACAGGGAGAGGAGCTCTGAGGGAGTTTAAGAGTCCATGTGACAAGCTGTGACTGACTCTCAGGAAGAGGCTTTGGGTGGGCTGAGAGATGCTGCGGTGTGGGGGTTGGTTAGTGGGTGGTCGCATGTGGGTGTGTATGTGTTTGCGGTGGTCGTACGTTCTGCATGATTAGGCTCAATAACTACCACGTTCGATATCGTTTGATTTATTGTCAGATGACATGTCATCTTTTGGCCTGTGTCTAGCTGTGTCCTCCAACACACACACACACACACACACACACACACACACACACACACTTGTAGGGATACTCACACACAAACTCAAAGTGTGTGCTAGCAGCCATCGCTTTCACTCTTCATTCAGCGACACAGCATCAGAGGCTGGAAGGAGCCCAAATAAATCTGTTGTCATATCAATTATTGTTCCATTGGTGAAGTGGAAGTTATTTCACAGCAAAGCAGCTTAGAGAGGCAGCTCTCAAGTATTTCAGGATCTGAGTTAAGACTCAGACTGTATTTCTGGAGAGCGGCAGCAGGCTGAGTTTCTCGACACATGGGAGGAGGGGCTTAATGAGACAAAATGTTTGTTCGGTTGTTTGTGTTGCGTGATTTGGAGAGCGTCTGTGTGTCCTTGAGCGCTCATTTTGGGCTCAACGAGAACGCGGGCACACATTAGAGTGGATTCATGGAGTTCTCACATGCAGATTGCGTCCTTGCTATCCGCATCGACGCGCTGGACTGCCACAGCATCGCTGGCTGTCTTAAGTTTTCAGGCAGTTTTAACTGTTTCAGGTATTCACAGCGAGCCAGTGTGCAAAGTTGTTATGACAGAGTCTGGTTGTAGATACAGCATGCATTTTAGAGGAAATTTAGGATGGAAATTATTTAAACATGAACGTTATTTTGCAGGTCATGGTTAGACTGATGTAGATCATAAATAACAAAGTACATACATGGGAAGAGACTAGAGGACCTCAGGGAGTGCAAGACATAACAGAAAGACACATTTCCCTAGTACGAATAAAAATTCACCATTCAGCCAGCGAGACATATCCTTACTAATTCATTTTATAATTGTGTGTTTCTAGTGCTGGCGTGGGCAGGACTGGAGTTTTCATCACCCTCAGCATCGTCCTGGAGAGAATGCGCTATGAAGGTGTGGTCGATATCTTCCAGACAGTGAAGATGCTCCGGACACAGAGGCCAGCCATGGTTCAGACTGAGGTTGGAGATCACAAACACACACAAAACTCAGTTCAATAAAACTATATTAACTATATTAAATCACCTCTGTGTAGTTTCCTTGATCTCATTGTGTAAAGAATGTCGTAAAAACTACTTCTCAGATCTATAATTTCGTCTCGTCAGACAAGTACTGTAATTAGTTTTATTTTTAAATTGTTAATTTCTCATTATCATAGCAAAATCTTCAAACTCCTGCTGAGATATTGATTTCTGATGTTTTTTTTTTGTGTTTTGTGTTTCTTCTCTCTCACACAGGATGAGTACCAATTCTGCTATCACGCAGCTCTGGAGTACTTAGGAAGCTTTGATCACTATGCAACGTAAAAAGCCATCTCTTCCCCCCAGAATCCTGTCGCCCCCCCCTCAACAGTCTCCTGAGCCATAGTAACTTTGAAATTTGAAACGACGACAGCAGACGACGATAACACCACCGCTAATTCAGACACACCAAACAGGATCCTAATGTAGATTTTTAGAAGTCAATGCCCAACAGATTCACTCTAGATTTTAATTCCAATTCGACCAAGAGACCCTTCTCGAGGAAGCGAGGAAAAATTGCCCATCATCAAGAAAAGACGATCTTCATCAGGAGAGGAACCAGAAGCTGTGGCTCAAGCTTTGGGGCGGGAGTCGATCAAAGTGTCAGACTGCTTACCTTACCTCAAGTGTTTCAATGTGGAGGACATTGTAAACATTCGTGGACATTTCTCTTCTCAAAAATATCTTCGTGATACAACGGTAACAAGCAACAGATAAAGAAGGAGAAGGCAACAGCAAAAATCAGTGAGAGGCAGATGGATGTAGCCAAGACGGGGTGACTTTCTTGTTTTTTTGATATGCCTGGGTGTCAAAGGGGTTCAAGTATTTGTATCAACACATTTTGTGAATGATATCCAGAGAAATGACCAAAATGAGGTTGCCTATGTGAACACAAGTGGTTTTCCCCAAACTCTGGTCACCCAAACAAGATGGGACAAAAAAAAAAAAAGAAAAAATGCTTGTTTCATCTGGCATTAAGTAAATCTTGAGTTTTACACTGTTCCACTAATGATACACGTAATGCGTGTGGAAAAACACTCAACTGTTAAAGTACACATCACATAATTGCCTGTTCTTAAGCACTAGGAGCTTAGAGAAGGCACTGTCCGTGGTTGTTGGGAAGAAATCAGCAAAACATATCTTGAGATCAGTTAGTTTTATGAATTGTGAACTTCTGCAAAATCAGTATCTTAAGCCACAAGCAACAGTGATGTTGAAAAGTACCACAAAGTATTTACAGTATTAAGAAAAAAAAAGAAAAAAAAGTGTCCCAGGAGGCTTGTGTCTCAGTCACCAGAGGATTCGGGGGAAAACCTCGTCTGTTGCAAGACACTGCGGCTGGGTCGTCTTGTGGATGGTCAAGGTGGGAGAAATGGCAACTGTGTCCCAAGATTTTTTACAATCACTCCTCTCTTTGGATCCATTGCATCATGGGGCTTCGGTGTTAACATCCACCATTTTGAACAAGAGATAAACCTGGTGGGTGAGAAGCTTTGGAATAAACGGAACAACCAGACAAGGATTGCCGCAAAAGTTGGGGCTCTCTTTGTGTACAGTGACCAACGCTCATCATCATTGTTTAGAACTTTTTTGTCTTATGAGGATTTTTTTTTTTTTTTCGTTTTCTTCTCTGTCAAAACCAAACATGCTGCTTATCGTGTGTATGCTGTACGTGTGACTCTTGAGGGAGAGGAAACTGACGAACAAAAGATGCCAGCTCTGCTAACCGCTCACACCCAGGCGGACATGACTAAAAAAAGTGCATCCACATGACATCATCGTCCACCGGTCTTTTCCAGCCCTCCTTTTTTTTGTTTTTTATTTCAAGCCTCCTCTATAATCATCTATTTCATTGTACAAGACACTCAAAAGTGGCAGAGGCCTGTTGCAGTTACAAAGCTTTATGTTCCTGTGATTGAAAAATTGGCCTTTAGTTCCACTGTATGTGTGTTTGGTAACAGGTGGATAAACAAAGTAGATGCTTTGGTTTTTGTCCTCCGTTTTATAGATGATGTCTCTGTGGGTGATACAGCCGGACCAGGCAGCCATGTTGGATCTCAATGCCATGATGTGATAATGAAAATCTTTGGTACTAAATACTTTTCTTGCACATCCCTAAGAAAAAAGAGAATGGAAACTTGAAATAAATACCCCAAAAACAACTGCAGGTTGACGCACTAATGTATATGTGTCTGATTAAGAAAAAAAAAATCGAGCTTTTGAAATCACCAGGTTTTCATTTTGAGATCAGCGCTTTGGTATAAACGAGTGTACGGATTCTGCAGAGGTTACCGGTGGGTGTGCACAATAACCAGAGCAATGGACAGAACTGTGTGTAATCTTTTCTTATTTCCAAAAAAGCCTTATTGTTATTGTAACATTATGAAAACATTAATGTTGTATTATGACAACTTATTTTACATTACATAGTTGACTTTTTATTTTCTTTTTGGTTTAGTTTTTTAACAGAGATGTTGTATCACATTTTTTAAAATTAGCAGGAAAAGAGAAATGCTTATTTGTTCATATTACGTTAAAAGACATTCTATTTTTTCACTGTAGAAATGTTAAGTATAACAACATGTCTGTATGTGTACGTGTGCATACATGCATGTCTATCTATATACATATATCTACTGTATATATATGTATATATACACATACATATACTGCACACTCACACATGCATATATATTTAAAAGCAGAATATAAAAATATATCCAAACACTTAGTATGAACTCAATTTTTCTCCTCATCATCTTTTTTTTTTTTTATACCAGCCAGTTTCTTTTGTTTGTGAGTTTGTTTTTTTTTTGTATTTCTTGTAAAACCTTGTGTGTTTCTTTAGAAAAAGCAGAGGATATGTTAGCGCTATGCCTGAATCCTCTGCCTCCACTCACCAATGTTTAACTTCTACCCCTGGGTAGATCCTGTGCCGATGAGGAGATGCCATTTTTAAATCTTTTTGAGATTCTTTATTATCATAAACTTGTAGGCATTAGTATTCTTTTTGATTTTTTTCTTTGAGCAACTGTTGATCAACTGGTCTACATAATATCTAATCAATCAAAAATTTCATAATTGACCTTTTTGTTATCTATATCAGCCCAACTTGACGAACTGTACCTTGAATGATCATGTACAGACTATGACCCTCACAGTTTTTAAGGAAAAATCCTAAGTTCTTTCTCTTTTTTACGTTATTATTTTCAGACATAATGTGGTCATTCATTTTGTTAGATATCCACTATGATCTAGAATATACCTGTAAATAAACAAATATATAGATTATATGTATTTGTATCATTTGACCCTCAAGATCTCATACTTTAAATGGGTAAAGAACTACAAAGATTGAGGTTCTGCTCATATCCAACTTCCTGGTGTTTGTAAAGCCTGTTTTCTCTCCTCCTTTCTCCAGCCCTGCTCCCTGGTCTTTAATTACCACTCGCTTTTTTTTTTTTCCTGCCTTTAATTTCCCCTGTTAGTAGTTAAACTGGGAACTATGCCAGCTTTGTTTTGCCACACCTATTGCCTCAGTGAGGGCATGGAATCAGCATCAGTGATCTGCTGAGAGGTTACTCCACTCTACCACCTTACCATTTGAATTTGTAATCAACCATAAATTCAAGGATCTGTTATATTAATGTGGACAAGAACTTTTTTTCCTGCCCTGGCAATAGCATGAGTCTATTAGAGATAAGATGGACTTCTCTCTTTCACACCATGAAACTAAAGCAACCAGAGGGGTTTAAAACCTGATAGTGTTTAAATAATTAGAACACTAAAGCCCTGAATTCCTAACAAAAAAAGGCTACACAGGTGTAGATTCAAAATTTCTTGACTACTACTGAGAAACAATAGCACCCAAAGGTGTTCTTCATTCCTTAAAACTTTCCCACAAACCCCCAAAAACTCCCCAGCTGTCCAACTGCCTAATATGCCAAGGTGTCAACCACGAATATATCATTGGCTGATGGACAAATGCAGCTACGCTAAAGGCCACAAATAGTTCAGTTGCAACACAACATGTTGATTCATTTTCTTCCTAGTGCATTTTTATGCCTTGTATAGAACCATACTCTTGTGTTTTTGTTCGACCATGTTTCGTTATGGGATGCAGAAAGAAATCAGGACTCACTGAAACAGCAGTGCGGTGCAACCAAGGGAAGACCAAGACAACCAAAAACTTGCTGCAAATTCACATTTTCAGCACATCATTTCTGAACAGTGGGAACCTTGAGATGTTTCATAATGAACTAAAATCCTGAACTGAGGACTTCTGGAACTCAAAAAGACTAGTAAATGGGGCCCATGCCAAAACTGAAACCGTGGAAGTCTTTGGAAGCTTGTGCAATGTGTTACTCTTTTGACTTCATGTAAAGATGCTAGACTTTTGAAAACAGCCGCCAAATTTACCGGAATATGTTGCCGAATATTTGGGGGTGGGGTGGGGGGGGACTAACAAAAAAACAACACTAACAAAAAATGACATCAAAAAGAATAGAACATATACAGTACATACCGACAAAATGAAAAAGAACCCAAACTCAGCAAAATAGTTTTTCCTTTGTATGAGGGCCAAGTGCTATCACTTTCAAACTGTTACTTCTAACTGAAACAATAATTGGTTTAAAGCCACTGTGTATGTAGATATGTTGACTTTGTATTAAAGAAATGTTGTCTGAAAATCATTTTGCCTGTGATTTTGTGTGACGGTGTGATTTTTCAAGATATCTCTCCTCCTACATCCCTGTCTGTGTTTGATATGCATATAGCTGCTGAGAGTTCTTTAACTATACTTGAATTGCACCACTTCTCTGCCACAAGAGCTCGTAGGACAAGTGATGAAGCACACAAATGGTGTACTTCTTTTGTTGATAGATGTCTTGATTAGCTTCCTTCCTATATTTATCCACCAGCCTCTTCACAAACATATCCCAATGTGTTCGTAAGCCCCTCTTCAAGCTTGATAAATGCCACCCACACAGGCCAATATTGGTGCAGAGGTAAACCTTCACCTGGTGGTATTTGCTCTGTCATCCATTCCAGAGTGTGGCTCTCCAGATATCTGATAACGTCAAAGCAAAATGTCTGCAAGCGAAGGGGATGTGTTGTGCCAAACCTTACTGTGTTTGCCTTACCCTAGCCTTAGATTACAGCTTGTAAATTACTGTGTAATTATATAGTATGTACAGGGTGGCAACACAATACTTACTGGGTACGTATACCAACACAAACATGTCAAGTATAGGGGGAGGAGGACACTTTTCTGAAAAGCAAGCATAAGGAATCCCAGTATACATAATGGCTGAAACTTTTTTCGTCACAGTTCACTACCATCAAGACAAAACATTGAAAATGTGTCAGAAAAATTCCATACTACAGTGAAAGTCCAGGGTACTCATCCACTTTTCACTGTACTTGCAGTGAAGTTAAAGGTCCCATATTTTAAAGTTTGAACATTTAAAGTGTTGATATCCATGAGAAGATAAATTTGTGGTTTTAAGTACCAAAAACTCTCTCAGTGTAGTTTTACATCTCCTCCCTCCGGCTTCACTCTGGCTGTTCTGGCAATAACAGGTTGGTGAGCCAATCAGAAGAGAGGCTCAGAGACTCTCTTATGGTTTTCTGAGTGGTTGGATAAAAATATAGCAGATTTAAAGTAAACACTCAAGGAAACCAAATCCTGCACGGCTGGGCAGTGGATCCGGGTCGGCTGGACTTGGGGTGTGACTGAGGGCAGTGGTTGCTTTGTTGTGACGTCACAAAAGTCCTGACAGCTCGTTTTAAGTCTCAGTTTCTGAATACAGTGTGTGCGCATCTCTCTGTGGACTGAGCGCTTTGATACTTTCACAATATTAATATAGAGCCTAGACCTGCTTTATAACCGAAAAAGACATGGAAATCTCACTTTATATGGGACCTTTAATGGGTATACAGACTGGAGAATAGAGCAGTCATTTGTTTACCACCTTTGAAGGTAATTAAAAAGTAAGTATTTGGTATGCATGCATGAAATTTAAAAACATTACCTTACCTTCAATCATTAAAGATTAGACTTTTGTGGTGGTGTGGTTAACCATCCCAGTATTTCAAGCCCTCACAAGACTGGCTCCCTCAGGACTACACTGCTCATGACCATTTGATTCACACCACACATAGAAGAGCTCCTCATCACCTGAAACGGCAATCTGTGACAACATTCTGCTAAGTCACAAGAAGATTGTCATTTATTAAAGGGTAATATACGCCGAACGACATCCCGTTTCAAGGATGATGTTACTAATTGTCTGCTCAGAGAGCTGTGTTTCAGTCCATTCTTTTCTAATAGTGGCGAGCCAACAGACCGAGTGTGAGGGTAGGCGAGGAAGTGAATTAGGGCGGTGATTATGCAGTGATTCAGACAGCAGCTCATTAGGACCCAGCTAAGCAAGCAATCAACGAATCGATGTGACAGTGGACCCAAAAGCCACAGAAATTTGTAATAAATGGCAAAGCGATAAATTGGATTATCCACAGCCCCGTGGCCAAGCTCTTTCTGTTTCAAATGACAAATCAATCCAATCATGCCACGAAAAAAAAAAAAAAAAGCCAGAAGACCCAGAAGAACGGGCCTCATGGTGCACCGGTTGCGGAGGTCTGTGTGACCTGAGAATCTGTCTGAGATGGGCCTTGTTAAGGTTGTGGCTTTCCAGAGGTCATTTCTGTATGATATTCAGAGCTTTAAAATATTCATGACAGACCATTAGGTGTTTATGACCATCTTTTATAATAAGAGATTTACCGACATTTGAACCCCAGCCAGAATAGTAAAGGTGTCAGAGGGGTACCATACCACATGCCTACTGATTCACCGAGGAGAAAGCAGCTCTGCCTTGAGATCTTGATAATGTAAATGAGCAGCTGAGGAGCTATAATAAATAAATAAAATGTAGAGACAGCAGTATCTCTTCTTACCTCGGGGTATTTTCCAAGCACAAGTGATAGATCTACTCCATCTACCTGTCAAATCATTATCACCGAATGTCACTACCATGAGTCAAGCACAGGGTGATGAAACACCAGTATGACGTTGATGGACAAAGACGAGCGGATAGATGGATCAATAGAATGATAGACAGATAAAATATACACATTTAAACCACTTCACGACAAAAGAGTACAGCTAGAAAAAAATATTTTACCAGTATCATTGCACTTTAAATCCATCCTTTCTAAACTGTTTAGACTGAATACTGCCTCTCCCCTGAAGAAATAAAAATGGCAACGTCAGTTCTCTCAAATGCCTTTGCTGCCATCTGCAGGATATCAATAGGTATTTCTTTATTCTGATAACCACACTGAAGAACAATATCCATTCAGATTCATTTACATGATGTATAAGATCCGCATTTGCTGTCTCTATGCTAATTAGACCATTAGAAATGCCTTGCCCTGCTTTTTAGCTGTGACATACACATTTAGTTTTAATACACCAACAAAAGGAACCTGCACACTTAGACATGTTATATTGATGAAATAAATACTAAATGCTGTGGCTTTAACCACAGCAAATTAAGCTTCACTCTACACCCTGATACTTATAAAACTTGAGTACTGAAGTTATCTTGTGTGGTGGAAATTTCCTGCATTTTTTATCCCTGCTGGGGACTGCCTGTTCAAGCATCTGCCAGCAGTAAACGGTGGCATTTTAAAATTGTGCTGCGACATGACTCCTGCGTTTATGCCCTTGTGCTGTTATTTCCTATAATCTGTCTTATGTTCCCTCCATCCTTTCTGTCTCTCTGTGTCCAAGCAGGGCTCTACCTCTGAATGATTGCTGCTATTAAAACAGGTCCCTGTTGCAGAGGGAAGAAGGGCTTCTCTCTCATTTTCCCCTCTCACTCCAGCGCTTTTCTCTCACTTTCACTTACCAATCCACCATTTCTCCCTCTCCTCTCTCTTCACTGTTAATGTCCCAGCCTTCTCTGTTTACATTTGACACTTAGCCAGGGATGGCTCTGCTGAATAACCACTCTACACTAGTGTTAGTGGAAAGTTAAAACTGTCTACAATATAGGATGGACTACCAAAAAATAATAAGAATAACATACAGACATTCAAGGTCCCCACAGAATTAATCAGTTTTATGTACAAACACCAACAAGTACAATTTTCCACTCATCAAAAATGTCAGTTCTAGAGGTGGAAATTAAAAACCAGTTAGCACCATTCACCATAACCATGAAAAGAAAGCCTTCTGACTGTTGTTGCTGGTTATCACGTCTAGATTTCTCTCCCTTTTCCCATAAAGTATTTGCTATGACCAAGGTATTTACCTAACCTCCACCAAGTACTTGAGTGTGTCTTCAGCCTATACCAACGGTATTGTCCTGATCGGCAAAATGCTCTTGTACTCATAAATGTCAGCAGCACAAAAGAGAAATGGAAGGAAAAGTGGGAGGAAATAATGGATTGATATTTCTAAATAAGGTTTTGGATTTTTTTTATTTTTTTTGAAAAGTTGAAAAGACAGCTTTCTCTGGATTTACCAAAAGGGGATTTTCTGCTGCTTGTGTGGACATTGTTGTATTTTGGTGTAATTTTCTCTGATTCATCCCTTCCAATGAATGATAATTTCTTTTTTAAAAAAAGTGTCAGTGTATTTATTATCTGGTGTATCATTCAGTTTGAATGAAGCTTAGGGAAAGTTAAAAAGCTTTTGTTGCCCATGACTCATGTTTGAGAGCAGTAGTATTGAAGTTCCTTGGCTTCTTTGTCTCACTTTTAAAGCGATGATTTTAAACCAGTCGTCATCATGGAAGAGGTGATCGGATTTCTTATAAAAAATAATAGAGAGAATATTATTAATAATTCTTTTCTCTGTGATGTTTGCTGCTCAAAGCATTCATAATGAGGTTTTTTATCCAGTGATGGAGGAGGATGCAATTTTGTGTTTTGTGTTTCTGTGTTTTTTTTTTCTATGCATGCCCACACAAGGACAAGGAATGTTTCTGCTAAGAATTAGTTAGATAATGACTTGGCTTGTATTTAGAAACACTCACTTTTCATGGTCTACAAACTTCAAGAGCTGTAAACTTTGTAAGTCTTCAAATTTATGTCCTATATTTCCAGTTTCTAAAAACTCTCATTTGGACTTTGGCCTCAGATTTCAGTTAAAACAGTCAGTTCATCAGAAAATAGGCTTAGTATCATAGGGATAATGGTTCTGTAATGGGAAACAGAGCATAAGAGTGATGGCAGAGGATAAAACTTGACAGTGGTATCTGCTCTGTGATGCTCTTGAGTGAATTTCACAGTAATGATTAAGGATACATGAAACCATCTGCAGTTGAACCATTAAATCCTCCTGGTAAACATGTCCATTTGAACACAGTGAAATCACATTCCAGTAGGAGCTGGGAAACTGAGTTTAGGCTGTAGAATGATGATAATGTGTTATGATTCTAGTTTTAGTGGAGCCATCTAACAGGGCTCTACATGTTCAACCTCTCACCTTAGTGGATCCGCACACTGACATTTGCATTGTCAGCCTGAACACGTAAGTATGAGCCACAAAAAAAGAGGGTACTCACTAACCACTGTATCCAGTGAAGTTCTCCACATGATAAAAAAGGGCTCTCTGCCTCTGTTCTTTATGTCATGTTTATGGGTCTATGGGATTAAATCAGTCTGTGTGTGATGTTCTTCATCATCTCATCTTCAAGAAAGTACAATATACGTTGGAGTAGTCATATGGAATCTGGTTGTATTCTTAAAGAAAAGCTTTATTACAACATAATTTTCATAGCTCAGGCCCTCAGTTCTTGCAGTTATGGTCACACTGTAATCACCAAAGCAATTTCTGAGACCTCAGAGCACAATACAAGGTTCAATAGGGTAACAAGCCAGACAATCATACAGACGAAGGTTTTGCTAGATTACAGTAGCTACCAATTTATTTGGAAGGAAAGCCAAAGGTGAGGCACAGTCTGTAAAGTCTGTTTAGAATGGACAATTTAGGTGCTAACTTGATCATTTCCCTTTGAACTCCTTATTGATCACATTGACTTTTTATTTTTCATGGGCTCTGAGTTGTCTGCCTCCCTGTTTAGTTATTTGTGTGAGCTGATACATTTTAATTAGCATTAAGAAGGCCTCTTAAGGCACTGCAAGATGGGGAGAGCACAGCTTAGTCATGTTTCATTAAAGAAAGGAGCACAACCTCCTCTGTGACAATGGCCATGTGGACTTCTGTGAAACATTGACTGCTTAACTGTGGCCTTTATGTTACTGTTGGACTGTCAGAGCGTGGGATTATGTTAGGGACAAGGGAGTATAATGAACAGCTCTCCAGTGGGTCGACAAAGTTATTTTGAAATGACAGCAGTATTATAAGAGTATATAAATTTCAGTTAGGTCCTTGGAGGAGTTGAGCTGTTGATTAATTTGAATGTAATAAGGACTCAAAGAAATTTTGAACCTAATTGTTTTTGTCTAAAGGGCAAAGATCATTTGATGAACTACATTTTTTTTTATATTACTGGTATTTATTCCACTGGCTCAGCAAGTAGGGTGAAACTGTATCCACAGTCTGTTGCTCAGCAGGAAATTAGCCTGTAAAGTTTTGGGAGGCCTTCTTAACTACTAGGCTCCTAATTTAAGGTAGGACTAACAGCTCATTTTTAAACTTTTCTGTATAAAAGCATCAACTTAAAGCCTTTATTTTCAATATTTGAATTAAGGCATGTTTAGGAAAAACTATGCAGTTAGAGCGACTGTAATTTATCACATTTGATTCCAACAAACAACAAGTCTCTTCATTTTCAGATGCACTACCCTTTACAGAACCTTCTGCTGGGAGACAAAAATGACAAAATGGCATATTTCATTTTTTATATGACCTCCTAGCTCCAGGTACACCTCCGGCTTTGCTGAAGATTAAAGCAGAATGAGAAACAGACCTGGGCAGTATCATGTCTGACAATCAGCGGTCTCAGGAGACTGGAAGAAATAAAATCTTGCTCAACTTATGCAGAAGTTCAGCTCATGCAATTAGGGCACATTGCAGGAAATCTAGACTCAACTCTCCAACATGTACCAGAATATGGCACAATATGGACACTTGTGACAGATGTTCCCAGGTTGCTCTTCATCTCATATCTCATATGTGTTGGTCATGTCCAAGACTAGGAGAAGAAGTGGAAACCTTATTTCAGAATGATTTCAAGAAATTTTAGACAGACTGCCATATTTGATATAGTCAAAGATGTCAAAAATATGGGGCGTCAAGTGGCGCTGTGGGTTGTGCAGGCGCCCCATATATAGAAGCTACAGTCCTCGCTGCAGTCAGCCCTGGTTAAAATCCTGAATCGGACGGCCCTTTACTGCATGTCGTTCCCCCTCTCTCTGCCTCCCCATTTCCTGTTTCTCTCCACTCAGTAAGGACAGCAAATGTAATCTCATTTGCCTCCGTAATAGCTCATCGTAGCATACTCTGATTGGCAGAAAGCGATGCCCCCATCGCCAACTTCATATGAGAGTCTTTTTTGGAGTTAAAAAAAAAGATCAAATTCTCCATTTGGGGTTCGACAGACACATTTTACAGCCATTGTAGCCACTGATCCCTTATGCTAAGAGTCTGGAGGGGACGATTTGGATGTGTTCATTATAGGAGCATTTCATGTCACTGTGTTGTTTTGTGATGATCCCTAAACTGCCAATAAAACATGTTTTCAAAAATAACAACCAGTGTGACCCGTCAATGTGTCTACCTCATTACAAGAATTAGCAAAATGGCAACACTGTGAAATGAATTGAATATGTCACATATACGGAGATAATAACTGTAATGAAAAAAAGTTTCCCAGTTCACTGAGACGGGGCCTCATCACCATGTCCTCGCTGTATGACTCATTCTCTTCACCTTGAGTAATTGGCCCCTACACTTCTGTTTCAACATGCCTCCGCAAATGGATGGGAATGAAATGTCTTTTTCACCTTTTTTTCAAGGTGCGCTCATGTCTTTGAGGAGACCGAAAGGAAATCATCTGCAACTCTTTCAGGCTTTTTCCAGGGAACGTATTGTCGCCTTGCTCCAAGTTTTTAAACACCAGAGCAAAACATATTTGTCGTTTCTGCACGGCACCCATGGAGGCTTTTGCCACAGGTATGACCCTCTGGCTGAGTTCAGGCAAAGTTCAGTTAGTTGTTTTTTCTTAGGGAGCTTTGGTGCTCTGTGCCTTTTGTGCTACACTTTTACAGCTCATTAGAGTAAAAAAAAAAACAGAACAGCATGCTTGGGGCTGGTGTTTGTAGATGGATGTAATGTATGTCAGCTACAGAAATGGATAATAGATTGACTGTTCTGTGTGTGTGTGTGTGTGTGTGTGTGTGTGTGTGTGTGTGTGTGTGTCTGTGTGTGTGTGTCTGTCTGTGTGTGAGTGTGAGTGTTGCTTTGTCTAAATTCACAGTGTGTGTTTTTATTTTATATTAGGTTTATCTAAAGATAACAGAGCATTAATTACTTCCCTCTGTTGCCTATCTTTACACTCATTAAGTTTCACTTATTTGCGTCTGGGAACTGTTTCCTCTTCCAACAGCTGAAAAAAGCTCCTGTTTTATCAGTGAGCAGCCTCACTGGAACACTCTCAGTCCTTGCTTTTTCTAAATACCTAGACATGAGTTAAGTGACATTACCTTACTGGTTTAACTTCAGCTAGGTGGTTGTTACAGATTCTTCTTGCGTGTGGCATGGAGATATTCATCAGGGTTGAATGACTGACAGAATTCAAGTACTCCATTTTATGCTGTTTAAACTGGGGTTTACACTGGAGTCCTGGTAATAGTAATACTGGAGTAATATTTATACTGGAGTACTGGTAATACTGACGAGTGTATTTTGAAGTTTCTGGAGTTTTGAAAAGCTGTCACTGGCTGAAGTGGATTCTTATAGTGTTGGTTCTGGATTTGTCAAACAAAGTTATGTTTTTTTGCATGGTGTTTCATAAAATTGCAGTAGCTAGTGGCTACAATATGTGAGTGTAAGTTAGTGTGTGCAGGAGAAGGGGCGGGAGATGTGTGTTTATGTGGGAGTTGAAAGATCTAATGTTAGGAGAGATGGTGGATGCCAATTGTCCTACTATGGTCCGGCCTGATTTTGAATAATGTAAATGGAATCACTCAGAATCCTTTTAAGGTGTTAGCTACAGTGGAGTATAATATAATTTACTAGGATATGGTTCACTTACAGACACAGAGTGGGTCTGAGAAGGTAAGCTACAAAGAGAGAGATGGAAACAGAGCAACTCATTTTTACTGCGAACAGGCTGATGTAGGGACTAATGCATGTATAGTTTATTGTAATGTTGATAGGAGTTTCTCGCCAGTCTGTGGTAAAACAATGGATCCAATATTCAGTTTTCAGTGACTAAGATGAGGGGGTTAGTTTGCAGGAACAAAATCACAAAAGCAGAAGGCAGTAAGCTGATTTAAATGTCTCAGATGAGTCTGTAGTTGTTCTAAAGTTCTTTGTATCTCTTGTATCTGCTTGTTCTTCTCCACATGTACAGGTGACTTTTTATGGAATAGGGAATTATGTTCTGTAATTTGTTTGTGTCAAGAAATAATAAATGTGTAAGTGTATGCATGTTATGAAAATATAGATGGATATGTACATTTTAATGGGATTGTTTAAAACTTGGAGCAAGATAGAGTAAACACGGCAAAGAGACAGAAACAGATATACTAAATGCAAAAAAAACTACCACCACTGACACTATGTTTAGATATACAGTATGCAAAAAAGGTGCACAGGGAACAAATACATTAAGTTTTAGTGTGGTTAACATATTTATAAATGCTCCCATGTTTCCACGTTCTTGCATCTCCCCACAGCCTAGCAGGGAGACTTACTATACTTAGTGTACTGAGTACAATGAGTAAATATTCCCATTTTCCTAGTTAATTATTGTTAGCCTTGATGCCACCAAACAGGCCTGTGGAGGTTCATGCTATGCCCCAGATTTTTAAAAAAAATGTAATTCTTGAATCAAGAGTGAAAAGTTTCTTTCTGTGAGAGTATTTTATTTGCTCAGTGTTTCAGAAAAGATCCTTCTGTCAGTCAGTGAGTTATTAGTTTGCGTGTGGAAACTATGAAAAGTCAGTGGTAGCTTGAGGTCAGATGGATATTACATTTAAATAGAGCTTTAAGCAGAATGTTAGTGGCTTCAGATAAAATTCAACACTGATTCAATAAGGCGCAACTGGCCTCCCTTTCATCCATGTCTTCCGCTCTCCTTGGAACTTCAGCCTCCTCAATCTCAATATATCATCTACATCATCCATTTTTATAACAACTGATCCCCTGATGTTTGCTAGAGCTTGCAACTAGTTTTTTGATAAATTACTTGTAATGTTCTTCGTGTTTGCCTTCTGACTGTAGTGTGTATAATGTTTCTTTGATGTGAATTTCTGTGATAGGTGGGTGTGTCCTAACCTAATCCACAGCTGACTGAGATCAGCTTAGTAACAAACAGTTGACTAATCACAGCCTATATAAGCTTTGTGTGCACTGTCATGTCAGAAATACATTAAAGACAGCTTGTCTGGTGAAATGTTGGTTTAATTAAATGTATGTGTTTAGAGTTTTTTAGCTTTGATGGTTCCTGTGTTTGCACCTCAGATAGTAAAGAATGCACAGCTCCTGTCCTTTAATAACCTTAAACCCCCACCATCATGTGCTTTGGGAACTGCGTCTTGCTTGCAAACTAACTTTGATTTGAGGAACTACAGTGGCGATCTGAGGACATTAACCCCTGATCCTTTATCAGTTAGCTACCAAATGGACCAGTTTGGAGTTCATCTAAGCAGAACCTGTCTGTTTGTTGCCATTCTCATTTAAGAGGCGGCCGGGAACAGCAAGGCCACTAAAAACAGTCATGCTTTGCAGATTGTCTTGTTGATGTTGTTGATGTCATTCTTTTAGTTCTTGTTTGTGCTCTTCTTATTCTTACTGTATTTTTGACTACGTCCGCTAGTCTACATTATTTTTTTTTTGTTTATTACACAAAGGATGTAACAATAAGGAGACAAGCTAGTTTTAGCTGCTGGTTGCTAACACAAAACAGTTTAATTCACTGAGGGCTGGCCGATATGACCAAATCTTTTTTTTTTATTCTCAATTTTAATCTATTCTTTCGACATGAATTCAAGACAAATTATGATTCATAAATAGTTTTGTTTATTAAAACTATACGCTGTATATGTGCAATATCAACAAGCAAAAACAATAACCTGCCTTGTCATACTTGTTGACACTGGTAATTAGGCAGCCAAAGTTTGCTGCTTTTTAGCTGTGGTTTTGGAATCGGGACAGGAGCTAGCATCAGAATCAGAATGCTTGTGTTTCAGGTGCTGGAACAGTTTTGCTCTTACCTCTAATAGAGCAGTGTTTCCCAGGGTTGAGAATTTACTTGTGATGGGTGGCTTGGTAATTTTGTGTGGCTACAATTTACAGATGTCCCATAAAAAGAAAAAATCCATATCTCCAGATGGAAGTTGGACAGTGCTGTGTGTACCACTGATTTAGTGACACACACATAAGACATAAGTGCTAATAAAACAGTATATTACAACTTTCACTTGCGTTGATGCACAGAGCAGCCATATTATGCAGCATATTCAAGGGAATTGTGACTAGATTATGCATCAGAATTTTAACTTGAAAAAAAAGACTTTAAACTTCATGAGTCACAAACCATGGCAACAAATAGCATGTCTTGTTGAGTTCCATGAAATTTTCATAAACACCTCTTACAGCCTATTTCTTTATTTGGCTCTGTTTTCTGACTCTGCAGGGTTTAGGTTATAAACGCTGCATGTGTTGTCAAATAGGTGATGTTTTCAGGATGACTGTGAAAATCCCAGCACTTGAACAGGTATACAATATAGTTTTGGAAAAGATACGTTTTTCTCAAACACACTTGAGGCTGGTATTTTCACATTTATCCACTTTGGAAAACACTCAAACACACTGATTAGTGTGAACATGGTGTCAAAGGTCATAAGAATGCACAAAAAACAAGAAAATATTATACGTCACCTATTGAGCACTACAAACTTAAAATCGTATCTACTACATTAGATCCATGAATGTATTACAGTAGGAGCAAAAGTGCTTGTTGCTTCAACATTACATTTATAATCGTGGCTTTACTCTGCACTTCATCTGTTTTCTCCCAAACATTTTCACAAATATACCCAGTGTATGAAGCCCAAAGGATTGTTTAACTGGAATAAATTGTAGTTATTCGGATACCCAGGCTTATCTCAAAGCCTTTCATCTACCACATGGGGAATAGATGAGGGAATATCAGTTCTGCACTTATAGGATGAAAACATCAACACTGCCCTAAAGCTAGGCCGTGGTGTTGTAAAGTAAAACCATCCACTGTGTTGAGCCTCAGTGCTTAAGATTGTATGTTGTACTTTAACTTTTACATTACCTGTTATCCTCTTGGTCCAGCTTTGTAATTTAAAGTTTATAATAACACAAGGGCGTAGGTTTGGTCTCAACATTGGTAGGGACGCAACAACCCCGCCACCCCTCCAAAACAAAGAGATTGGCCTTTAAATGCCAAAAACCAAACGGTTTATTAACATATAAGATCTGAGCTTATATTGAGGAATGCCCATACAAAAATGTAATGTAAGTACATGTGTGGAATTTCTATATATGAAATATATGTGCATATGAAATAAAATCATGCATGTATTTAAAGTAAAGCTTAACCATATACGTTAAAATTACATAGGAAACTAAACTGGAACAATATCATATATAGACATATATACCTAACTAATGGAGACATGTATTTTAGTATGTCTGTTCATATTATAGAAATATGTTGTATAAATATATATCCATCCCAAAGCCTAGCAGTATATGTCCATATTATAAATGTAAATATAAAATATAGACATGTAAAATCGTATACAAACATATAATATTTTTATAAGAATGTTGTTTTAATGAAGTTGCATTTTAATATGAGTGTTTCGTATTAAATTATAAGGTAAATTTGACGTTAAATTGAGTTATAGACTTATATTTTAATATATCCAGAGGATGTACATACATCGTAATGATATATCCTCTTAGGAGTTACACATATGATAACATCAATCTTGATATAGGGATGATATATTTCATATATATGTCATAAATAATAGTTTAGTAAGGCATAAAAACGTCATAATACAGTAAGGCATAAAAAGGAATAGTAAAGTAAGTCATAAAAACGTATAGTAAGTCATAAAAAAGTCATATTCTAGTAAGGCATAAAAATTAATAGTAAAATAGTAGTAATAGAGTAAAAAGGCATTAAAGGTCATAGTATAGTAAGTCTTAAAGAGCGATAGTAGTAAGACATAAATACATCATACTATAGTAAGTCATAAAAAAACGCCATACTATAATAAAAAAAACATAGTATGGTGAGGCATAAGTTATTGTACAGTAGGGCATAAAAAATGCATAGTAAATCAAGGCATAAAAACGTCATACTATAGGAAGGCATGAAAAAGTCATAGTATAGGAAGGCATAAAAAGTTATAGTATAGTAAATCACAAAAAAATCAGAGTATAGTAAATTATATTTCAAAAAGTCATTGTATAGTAAGGCACAAAAATTTTACATTAAATTGAGTGATAAACGTATATCTTCATATATCCAGAGGATGTATATATGTCGTAATGATATATCCTCTTAGCAGTGACACATATGATGATTCTTGATATAAGGACATATATTTCGTATATATATATATATATATATATATATATATATATATATACAGTATATATATATATATATATAATAGTATAGTAAGTCATAAAAACCTCATAGCATAGTAAGGCATTAAAAAAGTCATAGTATAATAAACCATAAAAATGTCATAATATAGTAAGTCATAAAATGTCATAAAAACGTCAATGTATAGCAAAGCACAACAAGTGCCATAGTATAATAAGTCAGAAAATGAAATAATAACATCAAAGTATAATAAGGCATAAAAATGTCATATTATGGTAAAGCATAAAAAAGTCATCAAATGGTGAGGCATAAAAATGTCATAGTATAGTAAAGCATACAACGTCATTGTATAGTAATGCATAAAAAAAGTCATAGTATACTGAGGCATAAAAAAGTCATATTACTCATACTATAGTAAGTCAGAAAAAAAAGTCATAGTATAGTAAGGCATTAAAAAGTCATACTACAGTAAGGCATAAAATGTCATAGTATAGTAAGGCATAAAAAAGTCATAATATAGTACTGCATAAAAAGTCATAGTATAGTAAGGCATAAAAAGTCATAGTACAGTAAGTCATGAGAACATCATGGTATAGTGAGTCAGAAAAACATGCAACAGTATAGTAAGGCATAAATATGTCATTGTATAGTAAGGCATAAAAAATTTACATTCAATTGAGTTATAAACTTATATCTTCATATCCAGAGGATGTATAAATGTCGTAATGATATATCCTCTTAGGAGTGACACATATGATAAACTCTTGATATAAGGACATATATTTCATATATATATAATAGTATAGTA
>NW_019525382.1:274108-322090 GCF_002814215.2 Seriola lalandi dorsalis | reverse complement strand
CATAAAAAGTCACAGTACAGTAAGTCATAAAAACATTATACTATAGTAAGTCAGAAAAAAAGTCATAGTATAGTAAGGCATTAAAAAGTCATACTACAGTAAGGCATAAAAATGTCATAGTATAGTAAGGGATAAAAAAAGTCATAATATAGTACTGCATAAAAAGTCATAGTATAGTAAGGCATAAAAAGTCATAGTACAGTAAGTCATAAAAACATCATAGTATAGTGAGTCAGAAAAACATGCAACAGTATAGTAAGGCATAAATATGTCATTGTATAATAAGGCATAAACATTTCATAGTATAATAAGGCATAACAATTCATAATATAGCATAGCATAAATACATCATACTATAGTAAGTCATAAAAAAACGCCATACTATAATAAAAAAAACATAGTATGGTGAGGCATAAGTTATTGTACAGTAGGGCATAAAAAATGCATAGTAAATCAAGGCATAAAAACGTCATACTATGGGAAGGCATGAAAAAGTCATAGTATAGGAAGGCATAAAAAGTTATAGTATAGTAAATCACAAAAAAATCAGAGTATAGTTAATTATATTTCAAAAAGTCATTGTATAGTAAGGCATAAAGATTTTACATTAAATTGAGTGATAAACGTATATCTTCATATATCCAGAGGATGTATATATGTCGTAATGATATATCCTCTTAGCAGTGACACATATGATGATTCTTGACATAAGGACATATATTTCGTATATATATACATATATATATATATGTATATATATATAATAGTATAGTAAGTCATAAAAACATCATAGCATAGTAAGGCATTAAAAAAGTCATAGTATAATAAGGCATAAAAATGTCATAATATAGTAAGTCATAAAATGTCATAAAAACGTCAATGTATAGCAAAGCATAAAAAGTGTCATAGTATAATAAGTCAGAAAATGAAATAAAAACATCAAAGTATAATAAGGCATAAAAATGTCATATTATGGTAAAGCATAAAAAAGTCATCAAATGGTGAGGCATAAAAATGTCATAGTAAAGTAAGCATACAACGTCATTGTATAGTAAGGCATAAAAAAAAGTCATAGTATACTGAGGCATAAAAAAGTCATATTATAATAAGGCATAAAAAACTCATAGTATAGTAAGGCATTAAAATTCACAGTTTAGTAAGGCATAAAAAAGTCATTGTATAATAAGGCATACACATTTCATAGTATATTAAGGCATAAAAATTCATAATATAGCAAAGCATAAAAACATCATAGTATACTAAGTCATAAAAAGTCATATTATAGTAAACCATAAAGAAAATCACTGTATAGTAAGACATGAAATGCATGTTATAGTAAGTCATAAAAAGTCACAGTACAGTAAGTCATAAAAACATTATACTATAGTAAGTCAGAAAAAAAGTCATAGTATAGTAAGGCATTAAAAAGTCATACTACAGTAAGGCATAAAAATGTCATAGTATAGTAAGGGATAAAAAAAAGTCATAATATAGTACTGCATAAAAAGTCATAGTATAGTAAGGCATAAAAAGTCATAGTACAGTAAGTCATGAGAACATCATGGTATAGTGAGTCAGAAAAACATGCAACAGTATAGTAAGGCATAAATATGTCATTGTATAGTGAGGCATAAAAGATTTACATTAAATTGAGTTATAAACTTATATCTTCATATCCAGAGGATGTATAAATGTCGTAATGATATATCCTCTTAGGAGTGACACATATGATAAACTCTTGATATAAGGACATATATTTCATATATATATAATAGTATAGTAAGTCATAAAAACATCATAGCATAGTAAGGCATTAAAAAGGTCATAGTATATTAGGTCATAAAAATGTCAAAAAACATCATAGTATAATAAGGCATAAAAATGTCATAATATAGTAAGTCATAAAATGTCATAAAAACGTCAATGTATAGCAAAGCATAAAAAGTGTCATAGTATAATAAGTCAGAAAATGAAATAAAAACATCAAAGTATAATAAGGCATAAAAATGTCATATTATGTTAAAGCATAAAAAAGTCATCAAATATTGAGGCATAAAAATGTCATCGTAAAGTAAAGCATACAATGTCATTTTATAGTAAGGCATAAAAAAAAGTCATAGTATACTGAGGCATAAAAAAGTCATATTATAATAAGGCATAAAAAACTCATAGTATAGTAAGGCATTAAAATTCACAGTTTAGTAAGGCATAAAAAAGTCATTGTATAATAAGGCATACACATTTCATAGTATATTAAGGCATAAAAAGTCATATTATAGTAAGCCATAAAAAGAATCACTGTATAGTAAGACATGAAATGCATTTTATAGTAAGGCATAAAAAGTCACAGTACAGTAAGTCATAAAAACATTATACTATAGTAAGGCATAAATATGTCATTGTATAGTAAGGCATAAAAAATTTACATTAAATTGAGTTATAAACTTATATCTTCATATCCAGAGGATGTATAAATGTCGTAATGATATATCCTCTTAGGAGTGACACATATGATAAACTCTTGATATAAGGACATATATTTCATATATATATAATAGTATAGTAGGTCATAAAAACATCATAGCATAGTAAGGCATTAAAAAGGTCATAGTATATTAGGTCATAAAAATGTCAAAAAAACATCAAAGTATAATAAGGCATAAAAATGTCATAATATAGTAAGTCATAAAATGTCATAAAAATGTCAATGTATAGCAAAGTATAAAAAGTGTCATAGTATAATGAGTCAGAAAATGAAATAAAAACATCAAAGTATAATAAGGCATAAAAATGTCATATTATGGTAAAGCATAAAAAAGTCATTGAATGGTGAGGCATAAAAATGTCATAGTATAGTAAAGCTTACAACGTCATTGTATAGTAAGGCATAACAAAAGTCATAGTATAATAAGGCATAAAAAAGTCAAAGTATAGTAAGGCATTAAAATTCACAGTTAAGTAAGGCATAAAAAAGTCATTGTATAATAAGGCATAAACATTTCATAGTATATTAAGGCATACCAATTCATAATATAGCAAAGCATAAAAACATCATAGTATAGTAAGTCATAAAAAGTCATATTATAGTAAGGCATAAAATGCATTTTATAGTAAGGCATAAAAAGTGACAGTACAGTAAGTCATAAAAACATTATACTATATACTCTGTCCATTGCTCACTATGCCACCCCATAAATAAATCATCGTTAAGTAAGGCATAAAAACATTATAGTCTAGTAAGGCATAAAAATGTCATAGTTTGGTAAGGCATAAAAAGTCATAGTATAGTTAAGACATAAAAGGCATTTTATATTATTAAAAAATTCCTTTTATCATCATATCATTTATAAATTGGCAAAAGGCTACCCAAACTAGAGGCCAGATTGCTCAATGTACTGAAGATGGGTGTTAGCAGAAGAATTACAACAGTGTCAGACTGAAAATGATAACATACTCTATCACTGTCACTCTGGTTTACATTCTTAAAGTTATTATATTTACTGAAGGGTCTCATGTTGTCCCAATTGGAAAAGACCCAGATTTTGATTATGATCTTATGGCCAGTGCTGTTCCAGCCCAGCCCTATTCCCAGGCTCGTATCAGAGACAACTTCTGATGCTGCAGTTGCTTTGATTGTCCAGTAGATAAATGAGTTCTTGTGTGTTCTTTGTGGTATTATAATGCAAATGAATGTAAATTGTGGTTAATCACTTCCATCACTCCTCCCACCACAACTGCCAAAACGGAAGATACTGAGGTTAATAGTTGTTTGCTTGTGTGTGTGTGTGAGAGAGAGAGAGAGAGAGAGAGAGAAAAGTATTCGGCAGCTATGCAAATATGTGATGCAAATGTGGATCATGAAGTGACTCAGTTCTGTGTGCAGTACAGTGCAAAACAGATTCTGTACAAAACTTGTTTCAGAGTAATCTTGAATCTAATGTCGGTGTCCATAAATGAGGTTGATTACTCCATTTGCTAAGGTCTCCAGTCAACAAAAGTCTTGCCTTATTATATTGCCCTTGAACCATTATTAACTGTGTTGATGTACAGAAATCATACCTCTTAGCCGTTATAATATACTACATAGCCTAAATACTACATATTTTTGGCATTTGAAGCACTGTAGCTCTTTTTATTCATTTTTATGCAAAAAAAATTGTATGTTTCAGTGTATTGACTAATCTTACACTGACCACCTTCTGCAGCCTTTATAGGACAACAATTACACATGTACATTCACAAGTAGGAATTAGAAACAATACATGAGACAAATGCCCCTTCAGCCCATTGTGAACCACTTACTATCTCCACTTTGATGCGTAATGATGTTTCTCTCTTGCCTATGTGGCATCCTCCCACAACCCTCCCCCTTTTTCTTCCTGGGAGGGGTTAACTGAGCTAAAGGCATGCACCACTGGAAGGGGGAGAGGTGAATGAGAACAGCTGTGAACAGGGATACAGCCGGGGAAAGGGAGTGGAGATTATCAAGGGTTCCTGCTAAGAGCCTGCAGACTTTATTTCCATCAGATGGGACTGGAGCATATGTGACGTCTTTCCCACCTCTTACTGAGATTATTTTTTGTGTCATCATTATTAATCGTAACAGTGCAGAGCAAGGGTTTGGAAAGAATAGGGCAAACCTTCCAACTTAGAGTCAACTTGGTCCCTGGAAGCACTTCTGTGGTGGTAAGACTTTAATTACTTCATAAACTAACATACCATTTGTCAACAGCAACAAGCTGCTTTTGGGGAAATATGAAAGATTAAATAATATTTAAAATTTGTCATTTAGTCATTTGTCATGACTAAATCTTTCAAGTTTAAGTTTCATTTTTACAAATGTGTCTATTACTAGAGCTGCAGCAGCTCAGCTCAGTGCTGATTAAATGTGGGAAAATTCAACCACAGCATTTACTGTATGTATTGAACTTAAAATGGGTAACACACTTAGCTAATTCAGAAGATGCTTCCTTTATTGTGAAACTCAGTTACCTTCCCCAGGCAGTTACCTACCTCAGTTCAGGGACTCCGTGGTACACGTGATTTTGTACACACTTAGCATTCTCCATGCCATTCAGTACACTGATCTCAATTAAGTTTCTGTGGTTTCCCGCTAGCTTGAAAAGGAAACCATCTGACCGCCTTAGTGATGCAATTTTAAATATGCCATATTGATTGGTGGATGCTAACAGACTCTTTTGGCTAATGTTACTTTCAAAAGGTTTTTCAGGGTCAGACAAGAGCTGGCACCAAGCATCATCTAGCCTTATGCTAATATTCTCTGGGGATGGATTGACCTCATTATGACAATTGGACAAAAACCTGCTCTCATGGCTTTTGGGGTATTAGCCTATATGAATCTATGAATCTACACAAGTACATCAACTTAAATTTCAGATGTAATTTGTGTTTTACATGCAAGCTGTTATTTTGTTTTTTTGCTAAATGAGGAAGTCATTGTTAGATTTAACTGAATTCCATGGCAGAACTTGTGGTTTCTTCCAGGTAGACTCGCATGAAGCTGTATGAATAAGGCTTAAACCTATGACTGTGATAGTGATAGAATTTAAGGTAACATGAAGAAATTTTAAGGACTTGGAAAGGTCTTAAAAACAACAAAAAGTAAAGGTGGGGAGGCTTAAAAAAAATGCTCTTGTTTGGTGGTTTTTGTTGTTGTTTTGTTGTGGTGCAGCAGAACACAAACAGCTGACAGTTCAGCTGCTTTTGTCTTTGTCCTAGTAATGTGTACAATACAGCAATGCACAACTGTGCCTTTGGACATCAATGTGCAAAAAGGTAAAGAATTTAAATTGATGTTTTTTTGTTTATTGTAGTTTGTTCTTTAAGTTTCACACTAATACTACAGGAAGAGATGAGCAAAAGAAGAAACTTAACACAAAATGTGGGAGCACATTAGAATAACAGATAGTACTACTAAAAAGACAACTAATGAAATGAAGTCTGTGCTGCATGCTCTTTCTACTCAAGTGCTTCTGCTTTTTAGATCAAGTTTCTGAATGTGTGACCCTCACTGTTAAGGGGTCAGCGTAATATGATATGAATTAAATAATAATAATAATTATAAGGAAACAGGGTCCTGTTATTTGTTTATTTCTCTTGGTAACATAAGCTGTGTATTAAACCCCATTTGTTGTCTTTTATTTCCTTGCTGCATTTGCTGATGCAATTACCAAATTTCCTCCTTCCTTTAAGTTTCATCTCTCTAGAGAAACATTTTCTGTTTAGATCATATTTTACGGGCTTATTTGTTTATTCCTTTATCTTATTTCAAGATGATTTCGATATTTGTCTTCCCATGACACAAATATTTTGTTTAAAGAAAAGGATTTTTTATTCTTTCCCCTTTCTTTTTTACTTCACCTTAATTTCAAACCTAAAATATACTTTCACTTTGCATGAAGCCAGTCTCATACAATCTGACTATGACAGGCCTTTTGGGGACAGACCACTAGGGACATCATCCTAGTCTAATTGTGACAGTGTGTGTTTATTTCCTGTAAGTGTCTCTGTCAGCACTGTTCACACAACTGCATTTCCTGGCAGGATATGCCAGCTCTCCTTTTCACTGTCTATTTTGGTTTCTGTATGACTCTCACCGTTGCTGTCACTGTCTACATCTGTTTGTGAAAGTGTTACGTATGTGCTATATCTTTGCTGTTACACTGACTTAGTTTATATATATGCTTTACCTCCATATAAAGTTGTTTAGAAACTCTGGCCAGACTGTTGGCTTGTTTGCAACTTGTTTATCTGACCATCTGTCCATCTCCTGCTTTTTGCATGGTCAGACTTTGTTGCATCAGTGCAACTATGTTCCCAGATCTCAGCAAATACTTTGGTGAATACAGCAATACAAAAATAACCAATAGAAATTATGAAAAAATATAACAAAATAACAAATTTTTAATAAAACAGAATTATCATTTAAAGTTTTTAATATAGAGACTACAATGGACTGCGACCCTGTACAGAGTGTTTCCATTCCACTTTCCCTATGCATGCATGGATGGGTTTCAGCCCAGCCTCACATGACTCTAAATAGGAGTAAGCATGTATAAAAAATAGATGGATGAATAGAAACCAATTTTCAGCACCAGTGATTTTGCATCATGCTGAGCCTGAATAAAGAGTTGGATAAGCACCATTTAGCACTACATCCACAAAAGTAAAAAAAGAAAAGTGCTCCACATAGGTTTTGCCATGAAGGTATCCACAAGAGCATTTAGTTTGTGTTTGTGCATTTTTCAAGGCATTTTTAATATTCTAAGTGTTTTCTAACTTTCATTTGTGATGACTGTCTGGTGATATAACTTTTCTCTTGTTACTTTTGAGGTTGAAGAGAGAAATTAAACTCCTCTGACTGGTATTGTCTTTCCATCCCTGAGTCATCTGAAATCACCTACCCTGCACCCACTGGCCACCATGAATGCCTCAGGCCTGTCACTTGCCAACAACACCCCGCTCTGCTACTCCATCAACAGCCCTCCATTCAAGTACAACCCCCCCATTGCTTCAGCCTACTACTCAACCATCTTCACCATTCTCGGTCTCCCCTCCAATCTCCTCGCCTTCATAGTTCTCGTCAAGGCCTTCCGGCGGACGAACAGTCGTTCACGCTCCTTCTTCCTGATCTTCCTGGGCGGCCTGGTGGTCACTGACTTCATGGGTCTTCTGGTCACGGGCTCCATCACGATCTCCTTCCATGCTACGAAATTTAATTGGCGCAATTTAGACCCTTACTGCCACTTCTGCAACTTTATGGGCATGTCCATGGTCTTCTATGGACTGTGCCCACTGCTGCTTGGTGCTGCCATGGCCGTGGAGCGCTTCATTGGCATCAACCGTCCATTTGCACGCTCCACCAAAATGCCCAAAGGCCGGACAATCTCCATGGTGCTGATGGTGTGGTTTATCGCTGGCTGCATTGCATTGCTGCCCCTAACAGGCATTGGAAGCTACCACATCCAGAAGCCCGGCTCCTGGTGTTTTTTCCTCATCAGCTCCAAGGGAAATGACCTGATCTTCTCCCTGATCTTCTCACTGGTCGGGTTGATGAGCATCACTGTGTCCTTTTTGCTGAACACGGTGAGCGTGGTGACCCTGATCAAGGTGTGCTGCGGACAGGACAGGAGCCAGCGGAGCCGAGACCATGAAGTGGAGATGATGGTTCAGCTCATCCTGATCATGCTCATCGCTTCTATCTGCTGGTGCCCCCTCCTGGTGAGTGTACCCTATGTTTGTGCATAGGGTTTTAGCTCAGTGTGTATATTTACATGAAAACATTTAAGGTTAATTTAAGATTATTTAAGGTTGATACCAGATGAGATTTTCTTCAGGCTGTTAAAAAAAAACAGCAAAAAAATGTTTTCTGAACTTTGATGAAAGAACTATCAACATCACCTATAAGGTGGTTGATAGGAAGATTCAGACATGATATTGGGTTTCTCAGGTATCTGGAAGCACTTCAAATACCCTTCAAATGTTCTAAGTTCTAAGTTCTTTTTCTCCCAACCTGGTATAAGGTGCCGATTTCCGACGTAATTTTGTGCGTTAGCACTAAGCATTGTTCATGTCATTTGACGCCACGTTATTTCTCTACTGACTAACCCCTAACCCTTTAATGGCGTTAAATGACACACAAATAGCTTAAAATGCATAGACATAACACACAAAATATCCTCAAGAGTGATGTGCTATTTATACGCCAACCCACAATATCACATAGTTTCTCCACCGTCCCTCTATATACTTCATTTCACCTTAGCAATTCAGCTTCCTAGTTAGCTGATCTGGAAGTTAAGCTGATCTGAGCATGGATCACACATTCCTTAAAAGCTCTGGTAGGCACCTGATTTCAATTTATGAGCATGGGTGAAACATTGCCTTTAAAGGAAAACTACACTTTATTACAACTTGGATCTTACTTTTTTTCCCCTGGGCTTTAGTTCTGCTGCCTTTTCAATTGCTGGTAAGGTGGCAAACATTGGCAAAAATAGGTCCAAAAGGGGCAACAAACACCTGGTTAGTCATATTTATTTGGAAATAACATAAAGGTGAATTGTAGAATTATAATCCAACAGTCCATTGTAAACATTATCTAGCGCCCAACTTTTTAAGTAAATTATGACCTCCTGTACACCCACAGTTTTTCTGTGCAATGATTGTTAGCAACATTTCAGCGGTAGCTAATCTGACAAATCTTTCAACTTATTTCTCTTAATAAAACATTGATTGAGAGGAATTAAGTACCCACTGATACCCCCATAACAAACCTGTTCACCATTATGTCATGTTGTCATGATTTATAGGTCTGTGGTAAAATAATAGACCTTAACTCCTTAAGTGTGGAATATTTGACGTGAACTTTCAAATATTGTAATACAGTTATTGTTTATATAAAAAAAGAACACCAGTGCAGTCTATGTTGCTTTAGGGCCATTTAAGTTACCATAGTTGTCATCATTTTAGGAATTCACAATAAAGAATAGAAGGGTCAAAGTCCTTCCTGACCGAAAGACATATTTTCCTGCAGTCTTATCTAACCTCAATTATGTGATACCCTGCGCAGATAAAATTTCTGGTGAGCGCAGTGACTTCTGTTGCTGTATCAGAGGATGAGCTTTTGTTCTTCATACGAATGGCCACCTGCAGTCAGATGTTTGACCCCTGGATTTACATCATATTTAACGTGTCCCAACTGAGGCGAGTAAAAAGTAAAACAAAACGCCGAAAGACCACCTAAGCATGTCCTCTGCCAATGAAACTCATGGATGAACTCATCTCTGTATCACAGCTTACCCAGTGCCCTTCAGCTTCCAATTCATCACCCATAAATTCACAGTATCAGTATCAAGCATGCTTCATAGTCCATCCAGTGTCCCATCTGGGTTTTGCTGCTGCTGTGTACATTTCATTCCATTCCATGAGTTAATAAACATATTGAGATGGTTTCAGCCCATTCTCGTTTTCGTTTGCTTTTGTCTGCTTTCTGTCCCTGAAACTAACAGAGATACCCTTTGATATCTTGACAATCTGCACATTGTAGTTTTAGTCATTTACTCAAACATTTCTTCAGAGCAGAGCTGCAGAAATAAACATCAAAAGGGGTGTTCAGGTTCAGTAATTGTAATGCTCCTGAAAAATGTAATCCAGGTGCAGTCATGCCTCAGAGTTCAAAATAGCCCTGATGCCAGTAAACAAGACCATGAATATTACTGTTTACTTCTTTGCTAGCCACTAAGCTAACTAAAAGCTGTGATTCTTTGGGTGTTTCAATCCCTGAAGCACCTCTGCCTCTGAGAAAAGTTTGTTTAACTAAAACTGTGGTTTGAACCCAACCTTGAATGCAACTTTTCTTTTTTCTTTTTTTTTTTTTAAAAACACCGTGTATAGTGGATGATCGTAACGGTTTTTCTTGCACTGTTTGGATTTTAACCACTGGAGAATAGATAGAACACCATCTAAATTTGGAAGAGAGTCAACAGTAAGCCAATTTGTCATTCCTAAAGGGAAGTGAGTTTTAACCAAGTTTTAACCCCACAAGAGACTGTTGGGCTAATGCTATTAAGGCTATTAAGCCATTCCCTCAGTGGAATTACATATATGTGTCTCTTTCTATTCTCTCCTGCAAATGTTTGCTTTCCTCTTGTTTACCCTCTTGACCTCTCCACCATTAATTTCTCCATCACTATCTCCACCTCCAGATATTTATTGCACAAACTGTGCTGTCTGGAGCCGAACTCCAGATCAAATACCTACTGCTATGGCTACGCTTCGCCACCTGGAACCAAATCCTTGACCCGTGGATATACATCCTGTTTCGCAGGGCCGTTCTTAAGAGAATCTACCCCCGCTTCGACTGGTCCCGGAGCTCCATTATGACCTTGTACCCACCTTTAGGCAACACCCTGCGCAGGCTCACACGTTCTTCACTGGGGAGCACCCTGGGATCAGATGAGACAGGAGAGACGGGGAAAACAAATGTAATACCCCCATCTAGCTTGAAGCATCCACCTCCTTCTCCATGATTGGTTGGATTTGAACTGTTTTTGCAGCAGAATGAGGGACATCATTAGGGTCACAGTATGTGTTTGACTGTTTCCAATGTCTGATCAGTTTTTATCGACGATGAGGAGCACAACGTGCAAGGTTGCTCCTATAATCTGAAAGGATTTTGTTACAGCATACCATTGAAATGTTTTTCAGTATTAGCAGCAACACTTTAATTCAGAGCAAAGTATAAAGACAGAGCACTGATCAAACCTGCAATCCATCAATAAAAACAATCCTGCTTATCACTATATGAAGTCAGCTAAGGCACCTTTTAAGCTGTCTACATGCACTGCCCAGTTCCATCAAGTGTTTTTATGATGTTTGAGTTTTAAACACTGTATTACAGTACAGCTGCCTTTTAGGCACATGTACACTTTTGTTTTCAGGCTTATGCCCAGTACTGTTCATGTATCGTTCCCTTTCTGAAAGTATTTAAATGAACAGTTTTGACAGTGGAGCTACTGTAAAGCCATGTGTAATAGCACAGAACATGCATCCACATGATTAAGATGAAATGTCCAAACTTTGCAAAACCCTGGAAATGATCAGTTGCTAACTTTTCCAAACTTTCCAGATTTGTATAAAAATGTTTAAGAGCAATGTGTGGGATGTTTTGGTTCCCATCTCATGCTTGTCTGTCATATACTGTACGGACCTATGCTAGTTTACCATGAAAATACAGTGTTAATGTTAATTAATAGAGTGATTTTTTTCAAAGTTAACTTCAGAACTCAGATGTAATAAAAGTATTTATAATATATTATTTTGCACAAAAGGTGACAGTACCTACATAAATAGGTTAAAATTACTGCTATATAAAAAACAATGCCTGTTGTTCGGGTTACATATTTAGTAAATCTGATAAGAAGAAAGCATTACTACTGTAAATGGCCTATTATCTTTGGCGAGTGATATATGAATATATCATACTATGATGGTAATACATGACTAGTTTCAAAAGCAACATTTCCACTTCACTATCACTGGCGTGGTTTTGTTCTCCTAACTGGTCATTGGACCACACAAATATTTTTTTAGATCCAGAATTGCTAAGGAGGTAGGGAATTTCAAAATAATTTAACATGGTTACATAAGACCAGAAACATTCCTCTTTGCATTTTTCTGGGCTTCAGTCCAGTGTTAATGAAACTGTTGTCATTTCTTCCTCCAGAGCATCTCTGCCTCTCAGAGATGTTTATCAGAAACTTCAAGTCACTGCCTACAGAGAAGGATAAACACGTTCACAGATTACAACAGGAATTCACTTGTTTGATAACTCAGTAATTCAGTCTGATAATTTGGGCAATGTCGTGACGAACATTTTAGCTGGATTGTTATAGTTTTGTTGAAAATGACCTCCCTCCTTTTTGTCATTTGTTACAGTACTGGATTACTCATTCACCCAGCTATGCACATTGATTGTGCACATCATTTGCTTTGAACGTTGTATTATCACTGGTATCAGTGTGATTGGCACTCAATTACTGAACAAATAGACCTGAACAATTACTGACGATGGCTGAGATTCTCTCTTCAGCAGTATCATCCAATGAAAATGTAAGATGTAAAAGTGTAAATGTTGAATGTGTTTGACAGAAATGGCATGTGACTGTACATATACATAAAGGAAATAAACTTCTCTGTTAAACACACACAAGCTTGATAAATATGATTTCAACCTTTTTACTTACAGTTTAAACATGTAAAATGTACCATACATTTCCAGGGCTTCATAAAGAGGTGTAATCATATACAAAGTGTTAAAACAAAACATCACTATCAGACAAATACTGATGTTGAACAATAGCCAGAATGAATGAAGTTGAGTAAAACATCATTTTGAAATTTTGTCAGTTCAGTGATTACTTGCCTACATGTGCACTGAGAATATGATTTAATACCTTATTCATGTTGTCTGGTGAGCCAAAAAACATAACTAAAAAACCAACAGTTTCATGTGCACTTACCCTCTCTTCAGTAAATGCTATCCAGTGCAGAGACAGACAAATAAACAAACTAAGAACATTGATAAAGGCTACAACAACCTAGTATATTTACATTCTCTCTGAATATGTGACATGTTATTTTAATAGTAGTGATGATGAAAACCTTCATTTTTACAGGGATTTCCAAGGAACTGGTTTTCATGCACAAAAACTATCTTTATTTGTTTAGTTTTTTATTTTTATCATGGGAAATTATGGTTTGGGTTCCTGTTTGACAGTAATGATCATATGGGAAACTGGATTGCAGAGCAGTGGTTTCACATTGCCCTAGCTGGTGTTCACTCATGATTTAATGTTCAGATAAGAGGTTTGATTAATGTCTTAAAATAGAAAAGGACTGTGGATATTTTGATTGCAATGATTTTTTTTTTTGAAGATTTAATTGCAGGGGTCCACTTTGCTTGGAAAAGGTGAACCAATTTTATATAAATATAGTGAAAACCTACCAACATTATGTGACACACCGATCTCTAGCTTGTATAGGTTGTTGTTAATGGAGAAGCAGAGTAATACATTCTGACTTTAAAATGACAAATATGTCTCCTCGTTCCTCACCTGCTTTCCCAGTGGGTTTTCATCAGAGCAAAAGGGTTTGCTTATCTGACTTCCTGGATTCCTAGATGACTGGCTGATTGTTGACTGTTTTGCAGTCATGTTTCCTAACTCACTGCTTATGTGTCCTGTAGCCTACAAAATGGTCTATATGTATGGGGAGGGAGGCGTAAAAAACTTTTATTTTTAATCAAAATTTCATTTGGTGAACCAGCACATTTCACTGCTGCAGTTGTCCACCATCAAAAAACAAATTATTGTTATTTGACTGTTCAAAGTGAAATGGCTGAATGAATAACAGTTCCAATCATGGTTTTATAGTGATTAAGAATTAATGTCAGGGCTAGGAAGGCAATGTTAAAGCTTCCTTTTTTTTTTATTTTACTCTCACTTTTTTGTCTAAACAGCAAATGTTTAGATTCTGCCATTCTTGACGTCTCCAATAGCCCCCCATACATCAAACAAGAACACATCAGGGAAAGCAAAATCTCCCAGAACTGAATCCAAGGCCTCTGCAAAGTCATCAGGGTTCTTCTTGTCTTTGCCTGCTTCCACAATTGTGGTTGCTGCAGAGAAAAGGGGACACAAAAGTTTAAGTTAGAGTTCTGTTCAAGTTTTGTTTCTCACCAGCGAAGGCCACAACAGGCACCAAAACCCATTTAGGTCAGATTTCTTGTCTTTTACTGCATAAAAGTGGCCCATTGACAAAATGCTGCTTTAAATTTATCCAGAAGTATCCCCGTTTCAGGTTTAATCATAATCTCGATGTCAAAAAGGTAGCCAAGACATGAACTAAACTGGAAAAATGCACCATGCAACCCTGTTGATTTGAATTTACTCATAATGCTGCAATTTTTGTTTAACAAAAACACACAAAAGATACATTTGGCTGTTGTCACCCCAGTGATGTCAAATTGTACTTATGAACCTCTGCAATTTTGAATGTGGGTCACAATATTCATGGAACACCCAAGTATGTGTGGGGAAACACTGAAAAGACAAGATGAGCATGAATACTGTGCATATCCCATAGTATCTTCTTCTCATCTATTTTTCTTTACATCAGGGCTTACATTAAATATGACATACAGTAAATTAAAATGTACTCAGTCTGCATCTTAATGTGCAGGAAATATACATTCAAAATGAAAATAACATCTCCTAAAAACTGTATCTTGCATTATGCAGACGTACTCAACAATGTTCAAATTGCATTCAAGATGAATGCACTGTCACATTACTTAAATCTGCTCTCATTCACGTGTCACTATCATTTAACTATGTACATTTTTTTACCCCCAAAAAAAAGGATCTCAAAAAGACTAACAAGATTTCTATGTGCATGAATATACAGTATATTAGTAAAACATTGACTTGGATCATGATGTACATATAGTAGCTGAATGTTGTAGAATTAGGTCAACAACAGCTTTTCCAGTATTTTTCTTAGACCAAAATATGCAACCAAGAATGTTTATGTAGGCTAACATCCAAGTAAACAACAAAATGAAGGACACATTTAGGAATCATTAACCCATTTCATATTATATTAGGTCTAAACAGCTAAGGCCATTGACCTTGAAAGTCTGGGAAAGGGAAAAGTACATGCCCCCCTCATTCTTTATCTTAAAGTTGCAGTTGTGTTGGTAGGGATCTGAAGTGTCCCTCTAATTATGTATAATATTTCTGATAACACTACTTTTAGTGTTTATTCTTGACTTTGACAAAAAAAAAAAAGAAATTCTTCCAAATTTTATTTTATTCATTTTAGCATATTGGCATACATGACATCTCCATGATGATCAAACTTCCTTGGCTGAGAACAGCTGTGAAATGTGTGGAAGAAAGCTCTGGGAAAATAAATGCTCAGCTATTCGGGAGTCATCAGAGGGCATTGCCAAAAACACAGGAGCTCACCAGCTGAAGCCAAATTAAATTTCAAAAATGTTAAGGGGAAATAGGTGCACCCAAAAAAATATGAACATACCATAAATAGCAAAAATCACACAGAAAATTTGTCTTGGGATCAAATAGGGTGGAATATCCCAGCATGCCAGAGGGGCATTCAGCCACCATGGAGTGTAAAGCCTCAGTAAATCCGACAGACTCCTGGGTTTGTGTATGAATAATCTATATATCATTTCCTTACATCCCTACATGGACTGAAAGGTTATGTCTATTTTAAGGACACAAATGTTCTGTGGATGATCTTACCCAGCTCCAGATCTCTGATGCCCATGTAGCTCTCCAGCAGGTCATCCACTTTCTTTGTGGCCTGTTCTTCAAACTCATTCTGCTGGCAGAGCAGAGAGGAAATACAGAGGTGTTACTGGAAACTCACTGGTGTTCACGCTCTAAATATGGTGATAGAAACTCTGTGAGAGCTCCTCTTCTCATGCCAAAAATATGCATCGGCCAAGAATATCCTTGGCTACAGTTTATCACTTGCCTTTGTGTTATGTAAATATATCAAAGTTTATTGATGAAGATGTCGACTGTTTACTTGAAAAATGTTCCGAATTTGCTGCTTCTTGAAAACCCAACAAACCTTTTCAGCCTCTAGATCTGTGGGTTTCACATCACAGATCAGTGTGGGACAGTAGGCTTTTAATTGGCTGTGAGCATGACTCAGCACATCAAACAACCTCAGAACAAAGGATGTTCAAGATAAGATCAACCCGTTTGTAACCGTAACACCCGTACATAAATGATACACAATTCAATGATGATTTTATTATTGTAGTTAAAGAATAAAAACTGTATGAGAAAGACATTATCATATTGCATTCAAACTAAAGTTCCCATCGTCATTGTTCAGCAGAGCGTGTGAACCTCACCACTTCCTGAACTGTAGCAGCACCCTTGGAGCGAAGACGCAGTGTCTCCTTTCCGTTCACCATCTTGCCCTCGTTGGATTTTGGCACTCTGGTCCTCATTCCAATCATGTCTAATCCCACACACACACACACACACACACACACACACACACACACAAGGATGACAACATTTAATCAAATTAAAAACAAACAGTCTATGGACCTCTGAAGTTGTATTAAGATGACTGTTGGGTCATTGGGTTCTTGTTCATATTTCTGCATAGGCCCTTCTTCAGTTAATCACTTTGACTGGACGGCCAACTCAAGGGAGAGAACACTCAAAAATAGTTTTATACCCTTGACCTGATCTATGCTGCAACACAGTTTTATTGCAGAGATAAAAGTACAGAGAGTTCCTTGGATTTCATGGCTTGGTTTGTGTCCTGACATACAGTGTGAATTGTGGGAACTTATATACACAGACTTTCTTACCTATGTCCAGTCAATTCAGTTTGCCTGAGGTGGCTTCTAGTCAAGTTTTAGACACATCAAGGACAATTAAAGCAAACAGTATGCACCTGAAGTTCAGTAACTTTGGTTGTGATGTTGCATCTCATCCAAAGAAAAAGTGTTGAGTCAGTGATGTTTGTATGAAATCATTCCTTGATTAGAACACTTCCACTAAACAAGGAGTTCTGTATCAGTTTGAATGTGACTCATGGATTTCCAGTCCATCTGTTTCCCCATGTACTCTTGTTTGTGTTAACAATAAAGTTGCTTACTGTGAATCATCTGCGGAGATTTACAGAAAGATATTACCATTATCATTAATGTCCTTTTGAGGCCACAATAGCTGCATGGTTTCTGGGATTTCAATGCCGTGTGGGTCAGTTGGTCCACCACTGTGCTCCACCACTGTGGTCCACACTAAAATATTTAAACAACTACAGAATGAGTGCCATGAAATTCTGTAGAGAAACCCATGTTCCTCAGGGGATAAATGTGACTTTGGTGACTTAATAACCTTTCATTTAGTGTCACCTTGAGGTCACTGTTATCACAAACCAGGGAAAGACCAAAACTTCTAGGCTACTGGGATATGACAAATCTTTGTACAGATGTTCACAGATGAATCCCTGACTTTTCCTCCAGCGCCACCATGAGGTCGAAATTTGTGGTCTTGAGTGAAGTGTCTTGACAACTATAAGATGGATTGCCATGAAATTTGGTTCAGACAGAATGAACTGTAATAACTTTGGTGATCCCCTAACGTTTGGTCCAGACATCGTGTCAAATTTGTCATTTGTCTAATACTTCGATAAATTACCTGCATATATTCCCTTCAGCCTCAACTGTGGCTAATTAGCAAATAATGGCATGCTAACACACTGAACTGAGATTGTGAAGATGATAAACTGAATAGCTACCTGTTAAACATCTGCATGTTTGAATTGTGAGCAGGCTGATATGTGTAGCTTGTAGTCTTTCATTGACATGAGTGATTTTTTTTTCCTACATATCAAGTCAGTAACTGTTTCTCACTGAGTTATTTTCAACACACACCCAGTGGGGTTCTGTGCAAAAATGCACATCTGTTTTGAATGATACTGGTTCAGAAGAGGAATTGAACCCCAGGTCAGGGGTCGAAAATCAACTACGTCAACGATACTGAGGAAGATACTACTGTATGTAGCCTGCTTGTCCCTCTGCAAGCTGCGTTATACGGTCTAATGGTGATGATCAGACCTCTAATAGAGATAACAAATACTGCTAATTGGAACCGAAGTTTCACCCACCTGTGGACCTGCCTATATAAATGTGACATGTACTTGTTGCCACCACAAACACTGCAGAATCATGTGGGACAAGATTAAAAGTTCAGTTGTAAATCAGCATGGCAGATAGCAAACACTAAATAGAAGAACACTAGTTAAAAACACGACTGAGGCCTCAATACTGACACTCAAATTGTCACAATCACAAACTGTTTTTTTGATTTCAGGATTACTGTATTTGTACTGTTATATTACACTCCTATTTTCACCACTGTATTTGTGGGTCTGGGTGTTTCTCCTCCTCACCCATATCATTCAAATTGTTAACATTTTCCTCTGAGTCTTGTCTGGTTAAATCAGGGGTTAAAAGTTCATTACTAGGATGAAGTCTTACATACATGCAATCTTGAGTTGAGATTGTTTTCTCAAAGATTTTGTTGTCCCTCAATAACATGAAGCGAGGTTACACTGCACTAAGAGATACAGATTCCTGACTTCAGGAAGTAAGCCCATTGACCATGGATTTGATTTCCTGTCTGATAAGCGAGATTCTGGGCTCCCACCCAGCTGTTTTTCCACTTCCACGTTCTAAGTCAGATGCAATAAATAAACCACTTAATATACTTTTGACAGGTAAAATATTTCTTGCAAGGGAAAGAGAAGAAGGACGACCTCATGGACAGAGAGTGTCCCTAAAAAAGGTCATGAGTTCAAAGCGCAAAAAAAGAGTGATCATTACCAAGATAAATAAAGTAATCAGACCTAATCCAATCTTGCCTCAGTGTAACTCAAGATATAAAAACAAATACAAAATCTGTTCTATTTTTATGTCTCTATTTCTTATGTGGACCAAAGTTTGGACAGTCATCTAAAGTACCCTACTTTCTAATATGCCTTGCAGTCACACAGCCAAGGAATTTGTAGGTATATGATCCAAATTCTAACTTGCTATACTTACGTGTTCATGTACTATATTTGTGATTACCAGTTTGAGTTTTAAAAGTTCAGAGAGAGGAGATTTTGGCCAGCTTTTTAAGGGGTTGAGAAATCCTTAGCAAAAGGCTACAATTGGGTTTAGGTTAAGGTATTGGCAATCTTTTTGGTTAGATGTGTAGTTGCAACATTTAAGGTCAGAATTAGGGGCTAACAAATGCCTCTTGGGAAAAAGGGTCCTCATAGAAGTACAGACATGCATGTGGATGTGTGTACCTGTCCGTGGAGGGCGTTTCATGGTTGTTTCTGTATTCCTATAAAGCTGTATTTCTTTTCTGCTTGTCTTTTGCCTCCAGTTGAATTGTAAACTAAAAATGAACCTTAAAATATTAAAAAGCATCACTGTGCAGTATCCACTTTTTGAAGAGCCTGCGTTTCTCCTGTGGTCGCGATGTGAAAAATCGCTCAAAGCCTCTGTAATTTTGTCTGTGCATGGTTGGGAATGAAAACTTACTTCAGTAACTGCATTGAAATAGCTGATTTTCAATGCACTGCATACTTACTTACTGACAAAAACCAAAGTATTTTATTTTCCCTGTTATATCACAGACTCAGTCAGTAAACAGGAACTGGATTTCCTTACAGCCAAAAAGATTTATTTTGTTTCCATCTTTTGCTAACATTTTTTGAAACTGTAGATATCTGGTTTTACAGTTTATTTTATTGGATTATCAAGATAAACTATAAAACCGATCCAATTTTGAGCATCCACTGTCACACGATAATGGCTGAAGCTTAACAACCACTACCATCATACTGGTCAATTAATTGTAGCAACAAAGTTAACAACTTTTCCAGACCCACTGGAAGAGTAAACAGGTGGCGTCTCCGCTTCCTGTTTGGCTGATAAGAGGGGGTGGGGAAATCAACAGAGTACTGAATTCCATCAACGACTCAGGCTATATGTGGACAACTGGGAAGAGCCTCCTGATTAGGAATGGTTCTTCCATGGACAATCCTATCATAAAAAAAAAAATTTAAAAAAAGCTTAGGATACAATGGTAGGAAATAGAAATGTTTATTTTATTCCACTCCTTAATCCAATGTTTTCACTTCCTGCTTCTTGGCACCAATAGCCCTGCTGGTTTTCATTCATCTATTCATGAGTGGCTTTATATTTTGGGATGTGAGTGATTACAAGGTCCCGGATTCAGAAAGAATGGATACTAACATTTTTAGTCCAAATGAGCATGTCCAAAGACTGAGTGCTAATGGTATCAGTGCACAGGCTCAGTTTCAACTAATGCTGTAAGTAGTGTAAATAATATTATGTTTGATCTCACAAGCCAGTTTTGACTGATTTCCATGAAGTACAAGTTTAAGATTTATAGTCTGTATGACCGTATACCCAGCACAAAACATTTTCCACTCACCAAAGGCCTTCTTGGGTCCGACCAGGCGGAGAGTGAAGGGTATGCCTCTCGGTTGCTCTTTTAGCATCTTAGCCACCTCATAGTGTCGACACCCTACAATGCTCTGGTCATTAATGGCCTCGATGTGGTCACCAACACATACAGTCTTCAGCCGGTCGATAGTACTGCCCTCTTTTATCCTCTGAAAAACAAAACAAGAAAAACATCACAAACATAGATGCCCAGTCCTATAAAGTGCCTGATATTCTATTCATATAAGGTGAGCAAACCTATCATTAAACTTTAACGGTGCATATGTATCCTTAATTCTTTAGCAAAATAAAGCTGTTACAAACTAAACCCTTACCGTTTTATGTGACAATAAATGGGAGGTAATCTCTTCAGAAAGAGAGTTTACATTACACATAACATGGGACCAGAAAGTTTAGACTGACCAAATGAGGATTCAAGAGGCTCAAGCTATTTTAATGAGGGTTCTTTTCCTACAACGAAACCTTCAAGCATTTTTTTTTTTTTTTTTTTTTTAAATAAGGCCAGCAAGTAACTCAAGTCAGTTCTCAGTTAACAATGCAAATTTATTGTTCTTCAGCGTATCATGCTCTACCAGTCATTCACCTTAATGAAAGCGTATCCAGCTCCATTGTCTGTGATAGTGAGGCCCAATGCATCTTCTGTCTTTGTCACCTCCACCTCCTTGGTTTCTCCCCTGATGTGAGCAAAGATGAAGTCTTCCAGTCCGATCTGTCCCCCCAGTAGTTTCTGCATGTCCACTTTATGAGAGTTCAGAGTGCAGAACAGGATCTGAGGCAAGGACATAGGGGTGGGGTGGGGGTGTTGATTGTATGTTCATTATCGTTTTCAGAATCTAATAATCATATTAAGAAAATCAATAACCTACATTTTGTTTTCAATACATTTTGGTACCTATCGTTTTTGTGCCTACCAATGCACGATAAACATTTTTACAATTTTCCACCAAGATGCAAGACCAGAACCAAATGAAGGAATTATATTAAAAATACATTTCACTTGAATGTATAGATTTACAACCCTGTTTCCAAAAAAAGTTGTAACGCTGTGTAAAACGTAAATAGAAACAAAGTGATGATTTGCAAAACAGTGAAACCCCATATTTAATTGAAAATAGCACAGATACAACACATCAAATGTTGAAACTGAGAAATTTCGTTGTTCTTTTGAAAATTATATGCACATTTTGAATTTGATGCCTGCAACATGTTGCCTCACCTGCTCTTTGAACAACACTAAGCGTTTGGGAACCGAAGAGACCAATTGCTGTAACTGAAAGTGGAATGTTTTCCCATTCTTGCTTCATGTACGATTTGTTTGGGGTCTCCTTTGTCGTAGTTTACGGTTCATAAGAAGCCAAACATTTTCATTGGGTGACAAGTCGGGACTGCAGACAGGCCTCATTTGCCACGAAGCTGCCATGCTGTTGTAATACATGCAGAATGTGGTTTGGCATCGTCTTGCTAAAAGAAAAAAAAGAAAAAAAAAAAGCAAGGCCTTCCCTGAAAAAGACGTCGTCTACTTGGCAGCATGTTGCTCCAAAACCTGTATATAGCGTTCAGCATTAATGGTGCCTTCAGGTTACCCATGCCATGTGCACTAATGCACCTACATACCATCACAGTCGCTGGCTATTGAACAGTGCGCTGATACCAAGCCGGATGGTCCCTGTCCTCTTTAGCCCTGAGGACACGGCGTCCATGATTTCCAAAAGGAATTTCAAATTTTGACACGTGAGACCACAGGGCAGTTTTCCCAATTCGCCTCAATCCATCTTAAATGAACTCGGAACCAGAGAAGGCGGTGGCGTTTCCGGATCTGGTTTATAGTCTGTACGGTTTCCTCGTTGAGTGAAGTCCATGCGGTGATGTCCGCTACAGAACCGTGTCTGTTTTTAATGCAGTGCCGTCTGAGGGCCCGAAGACCACGGCCGTCCAATATTGGATTTCGGCCTTGTCCCTTGCTTACAGAGATTTCTTCAGATTCTCGGAATCTTTTAATGATATTGTTTGATGTAGAAATCCCAAAATTATTTGCAATTTTACGTGGAGAAACATTCTTAAGTTGTTGCGCGTCATTTGCCAGCGCAGTCTTTCACAGAATGGTGAACCCCTCCCCATCGTTACCTATTAAGACTGAACCGCTCTGGAATGCTCTCTTCATACCCAGTCATGTTACTCACCTGTTGCCAGTTAACCTAGTTAATGTGTCTTTCTTTCTTGAGCATTTCACAACTTTTCCACTCTTTTGTTGCCACTGTCCCAACTTTTTTAAAAACGTTGCAGGCATCAAATTCAAAATGGGCATAAAAACAATGACATTGCTCAGTTTCAACGTTTGATGTGTTGACTTTGTGCTATTTTCAATTAAATATGGGGTTTCAATGTTTTGCAAATCACATTCTGTTTCTATTTTACGCAGCGTCCCAACTTTTTTGGTAACTGTTGTAAATTTATGCATCCCAGTGAAATGTATTTCTGATATCACAATGCCTTCATTTGTTTCTGGTCTTGCATCTTAACTGCAGCTAAAACAGACAAAAGTGACTGTAAAATGAAAATGTAAATAGAACTTGAGAATCTGAAGGAAGGGAATGGGCACAGAAGACAAATGTGCAACTTGAAGAGCTTCCACAGGTAGTATTGACCAGTAATTATTAATTAACCATCAACACATAAGAAAGTCTCTGCATTTGATACCAACTTAAACGTTTTTTTTCCTAAACTTACATTACAAATTAAATAATTGACAAATTAATTTTGATGAATTCATCAATTCAGAGTTCATTATATGTTTACGCACAGAAAATGAGAGTGAGGCTAATTGTTTCTGCCCTAATCATGCAGCAATACCAGGTTCCTCCTGTTTTGTTACTTCTTTAGATGTGCTGTACAGAGATTAAACACCAGATGGCAGTAGAGCCATGCAATTAGTTTTTTTCTATTGTGGCCATTTTGTTGTGAGTCATAATTGTGATGCCTCATCAACACCCTTTGTATATTTCAAGCTTAATGTTTAGGCCTAAAAATAAGCAAACAAGCAAGTTAGATTGTTTTTTTTTGTTCTTTAGGAGTTGAGTGCTAAAATCTTTGTTGTTTTCAATGGTCAGTGGTTGAATTAAGCATTAGAGTCATTCAATAATAATAAGTAGCTGGTAGTAATACACACTTATAGATAAAAAACCTTTTCTCCAAAGTGTTGTGTGACTCAATCTCAGGAACAAAACATAATAATTGCCATGTATTTTATGTGTTTTAAATAACACCATTTGCACCTTTGATTAGATTGCAGGATTGAACCTGTCAATCTCTCTTACAGTCTACTCATAGTGTATTTCTTATTCTGAAAAATTAAAAAAAAAAAAAATCCCCCCTAATTCTTTTTTATACTTTAAAATTATATTTGGATTCAAAAGTAGCTTTTGTTTTTGCAAAAATCTCCCAGGTCTTAAATTTGGTATTCTGAAACCAAAAGTTAAAGGTCATGTTTAACTTTATAATCCATAGCGGAAATCCAAGATAACCCGGGTGAACTGTTATCGCGGTTGGCGCAGTTCCTCTTAGATATTGCACATTGTAATTCTCTTGGCAAGTAGAATAGTCTGACTGCAGTCCAAGGTCTTCTCTGGCATCTGCTCTATAGCTGTACTGTAACTTTATGCTGCTGCTGTTCAGTCCACAGGAGGTCAAGGAAACTGCTGCACTTCTCACTATCACCAACTAATTGACTGATATTTCTCATAGAAAGTCTGACTGCAGTTCAAGGTCTTGTAGATATACAAGTTGTTAAATAAACTATTATCGAAATATTGTATGATTTAGAAACAAAACCATTCAATTGTGTAATTTATTGATTCCCTTAAGACCAAAAAAACCCAAGAGGACTTACTGACTGTTTCTTGTCATTTTGATTGTAGGGAGAGTACATTAGAAATAAATTGACAGCATAGTCTGGCCCAATTTAAAATGCTAAAGATTCAAAATTAATTAAAAAAAAAAAAAAATGTATTGTAATGTATTTGCCACAACGTGATGCTGCAACCTTTGCATTTTTTATTTGTAATAATGTATCCAAAAACAGACACCTCACAACCCATAGAATCCTGAATCTTACATTATCAGATTATTCTTCTGTGGCACTCCAAGTCATTCAGCATTTTTAGTATTTAGCATTTGGGTTTGGAAACTTGCATAACACTTGCAAACAGGCCAATCCATACGACACAATCATGACTGGTTGCCTGATAAGATCATCAAGGTTTGTTGCTATGGAATGTATATTACATTACATTATCACTTCATCTCTAGTCATTTATGTTCAGAAGGTAGCAATACACAGATAGGACAAGCCTTCATGGTGGCCTTCATAACAACACTGATAAGTAGAGAGGCCAATGCTGAATATTTATTGTTCTGTTGCTGAGTGTGTTACCATAACATACTTGAGAAAGCAGCAGGACACCAGCATGTTTGCTGCATCTTTACTTAAAATTTAAAAAAAGGTTCAAATCTTTTTATAAGCAAGTTGCAGTGATACCAGTTGTGAATATAATCAGCGATGATGTTTATTTTACTACAAATTGCTGCAGTAAACTAGATTCCAGAGACAAGATGTTCACAAGTACAAGATAGAAAATAGTGTCTTTCCTGAACTACCATATTCCTCCTGCACATGCTTTGATCACTCTACAGTTGTGTCTTCTGCCAGCTGTTCTGGATAAATGTCCTCTAAATGCCTTTCTGAAATGCAGAAAATTAAGTGCAAGTTCTTCTGTGATATCTGCGTGGAAGTCTGTACCTCAAAGAGCCAGTGGCCTTTTGTTGTGCTGAGTATTTAGAGCAGCATCAGGCTGCAGTTTGGTTTGCTCCGCCCTGACCTACTAAAGGTTGAGTGAGTACGCTTTTTCTCAAGGATTCTGGTCTTGCTGCTGCTGCTTTAGCCTAACTGCAAACCACACATTTGATCCACTACCGTGCTGTGAATTAACTGTTTAGTCGCATAATGTTGTATAACCATTACAAATGCTAATTACCTGAAATTTACTATTTGATATCTCTAAAGCACAAACAATACAGTCACTTGCTATATTTGAGTTGGTATTTATTGTAATGTTACATCCTGAATTATCTGAAAGGTGAATTATCATTTTTACACATGCACAAATCATATGGAGTAGGACTCAGACTGTGAATAGTTGTCAACAAATGTCTTTTAATATCTTTTGACAAGCTTTTTCTAGTCTTAGAAAATAACCCAAGTGATGGCATCAGGGGATTATCATTGGCCTTGCATGCTACAACATAATAAAAAGAAAGTGTGTGTGGGCATTTACAAGGCAGAAATGGTATAACGGTAAGTTTCTAATGTGTGCAACATGACAAATGTAGGATCCAGTGTTTCTGGAGATACACCTATATAGGGACTATCTCAGCCTGTGTTGAGACTACACTACATCACTGGAGAGGCCCTTTGAAAGGTTGTTATTTGACCATATTACCTCCTTAAAGTATGTGCTGAAATGAAGCACTGCTGCCTTAATGCTGATAATCATCCATCAGATTATTTCCAATGAATTAGGCAAAATAAGTGCAGTAATTATCTGTAATAAGTAACAGATCGGAATTTTGAAGATATTTGCTTTCATCTGGCAGCATTATCTCTTCTTATTTTGTCATGTGAATAACTTTTAAAGTAAAGTTGGTTTTGTTTTGCCCCAATTTCACTTTCATTACTGTAACTTGCTGTGCCCTACAGTATGTGTGGTGTTTACTGACTACAGAACACTATGTGGTTATTTGTTTCCATTATTGATCCTGGTCAAGGCGCAGACGAGTATAGAGTCTGGCAGACAGTAGCGAGGGCAAATGATCTTCAATAGTGCATCATGGAAAAACGCCTAGACTGGAAACCTAACACCTATTTGCCTGCCAGACCAGAAATGGCCTGCCAGACCAGAAATGCAGGAAGGGAATGCAACCATTTGTTTTTTCTCTTCATCATCATAAGTGGAAATGGTAATAAGTAGTCTGACAGTGTTTACAAGCATAGCTGTGTTTGTTTTGTACCTCTGACGGGGAGATGTTGAACACTTCTGCGATCTTGGCGTACAGCTCCTTGACATTGGTGAATCCGTGGATGCGGCCTGTGGGACTGCCATGAGCCAGCTGTGTGTGGAAGATGAGCCTAGGTCTTGGGTATTCTGGTGGGCCCGGTGGTGGTGGTGAAGGAGGAGGAAGCGGAGGCGCTGTTGGCTCCACACACCCTTCATTCTGGCTGTGGTTCTGGGCCTTCTGCTCCTCCATGGCTTCAGCCCCTGCTGCCTTAGTGTCCTGCGGGCTCATAGCCTCCCCGTTCTGCATTGGCCCCAGCTCAGGTGTGTGGTCCTCCTCTGGGAGCCCTGGTGCTGCGCTGCTCTGGCAGGGAGAGAAACACTGCCCTTCCTCCTGTTTAGCTGATCAACCAGCCACCCACAGCTTTGTGGTGAAGAGTGCAGATGAATTAATGATGAGAGTAGCCTGGTAACAGTATCTGGAAGAGGCCAGCCAGGCCCTACCAGGTAGAAACCCAATACCCTTTGAGTTGAGGATTGTATGTGTTACACCTGAGACTCTAGCAGCTCATGCAAAGAGAACACAAACAAAACACATCAGGTAAAGGTTTCTTCATAAACTTGACACGGTTGAGAATCTAATTCCCTGTATCAGTCTGGCTGCAAGACGTGTTGCACACACATGATCCTGAATGTGTCAACATTCCTCTGGAGTATGAAAATGCCCCGCATATCTGCAAACTGACTTCCAAAGTGGGCTGTTTAGAAATGGCCACAGACAATGTCCCAGTGTTGTAGGTAAGATGATATCATTGGGTAAGGAGTAAGTGCCCCCACGCCTTCCTTCGTTGTCCACATTGAATGCAATAGCCTGTTGCTGGGGTGAATCCTTGGTGATGCACTGACCTTTTTGACCCCACAGACAGCCCACAGATACACTGTTGATGACAGTTTATCCCAGTAAACAGATGTTTTTAAATATCAGTTTCCTAACTTACTGTGCTACGCGTTAAAATAGCTGAGATGGATAGACTGAAACAGATAAAAGACCGTTACAAAACTCATCAGCCAACCCAACAAGACACAAAGCTTGAGCGAGTGCCTCAGCAGAATGGTTTTGCGAACAGTCTGTTTATTCTGAATAGTGGATAAATAGCCACGCGCTGATTAGCAATGACTTAATCAACATATTCCCATTTTGTTTCATCATGGTGATCACTTGCCCTTAACAATCTTATTTGTCTCACTTTGTCCCAGGTGATGCGTTACTCATGCGAATCAGGGAAGTTTTCACGTTAGGACACAAAAATCTATCTATGTCCCTTTCGCATGTGAAATTCCAAAACAATCCCATTTTAAAACATCAGCTGGGAATGTGTTACCAGCACTGTGATTCCATTGTAATACACCTCAGACAAAGATTCTTTCCAAATTGGATATAAGGTATGTATTGACACTAAAAGAGGTTTTGAAATGCTCAGATACCTGATTTAAATTCCTAAAGTTAAAAATATTTCCTATTTGAATGGCAGTCACGTTCCCACAGTGTATGCTTCCAAACCATATAGCTTTACTTCAGTTCATCATTGTATAGTACAGCACTGCAATGCCCTGTTTTTTCCTGCTTCATAAGCATTTCTATACACCTGTGCTGTAATGTGCGTGGCTGCAGCTGTCTCTGCGTCATAGCTTGCTTTTTCCAGGCCAAGGTGCTGCTAGCCTCCCAAGGTTGGAGTGTTTACTCCAGCAGCTAATAATAAGGATCTCTCTGGCAAAACTTTCCTTCTGCTACAGATAATAGGCAGTCCTCTGAGCAAAGGACATCTTCCTTACCCCCCCTTGCAGTGATAACCTCCATCTACATTTTTCAAAGCAAAAAGATGTATGAGTTAGGCAACATCAGAGATGACAGACAGGCTCTAGTTTCTCAGATGTGTAACTGACAACACAAATACAAATATTTCTTTGGCTGCTTGTTTCCCACTTCCAAAGGACATGATCTTAACATACAGCTGTCAGTTGTCTCGGGAGGTGAGATGACAGCAATTTCGTAAATCCTTTGCTTGCAAATTTAGTAGAAAACTGAAAGACAAAGTCCAAGCTGAAGGGATTAATGCATGTAAAACTTAAATTTTATATAAACAGTTCAAACAACAATGTAACATGCAGGATTCAAAACCACAACGGTCAGCACAACCTTCCTGACTCTACAGTGATTATGTAAGATAGAGAAGTACAAAACAAAATAATGAGAAACCAGTAAATGAAATCATACACATTTTTAAAATCTTCCCTTGTCATGTGAGTTCCAGCTCATTGGCTCTTAACACATGGAGTGTTTTTTGTTTTCGTTTTACTCAAGAACACTAAAGTCATTTACAAATATTGACCAGGTCAAGGGTGAGAAATTCAGGATTTCCTGATTCAGACTGTCAATATTAGCAAATAGTGTGGTCCTATAGGACTAATAGCATTTACTATAGCGACCAAGCATTTTTATTTATTATAATTCTTTATCTTCTTATTTGTTGTTTTTTTGTTTATGTGCAGTGATGGTTTGAAGGTAATAGTCATTTCAAATGTTTTTCTAATATACTCTTATACTCAATACTCTTATATACTATATAACCCCCTCTGTATTACAATTCACACACTTCACAAACATCCAGATGGCTAAGATATGGCCTAGAGATGCAATGTTTGTCTGCTGTGTGATATTGTGCAGGCTCCAAAATCGTCATTTAAAAATTTAGGAGGAGCCCCAATGCTAAATGATGGATCCCTTAACTGTATCTGTATCATAATGTGTTACCTTATCCAAAAATAATAGTTTCATATCTTTTCTGATGAATAGATATAGTTATTTCCAACAAGAATGCTGTTGACATAAACACAAAAGGCCACTCTACAAGACAGGGCCTCAAGGTCAGGTAGAAACAATATTATACATAGTTCATATTCCCAAACACATTTGGGATGAATCAAATTATCTCAAACCAACTAACACACTGTAAATCTTGAGTCCTTGGGTAGCTTCCCATTTTGCCCAATTATTAATCCTGCTTTCTCAGTGATGAATCAGCACAGAAAAGCCTGTTACTGCCTACACTCCATCAACACCCCCTTATTACATCACATACGTCCTTATGAAGCGTGATTTCCTCTTCTCTATCTGCTTTGTTTCCTGGCAGCGGAGACAGAAGGGAAGACCGGGGGCCGGCTGGTGTAGGCCAGATTGTGTGAGGGTGGTGTGTTTGCTGTGTCATGTGGCAATACACTGTCTCTTCTGTTCCTGGTGGCGTGGCGACGCCTGAGCTGCCTGGTGAGAAAAAAAGGCTTTCAATGCTGAGATTTGTGCACATTTCTCTAAACTTTTGCCAATGATTGGTTTTCTTTTCTCAATGTATTCAAGGTCTTTATCAATAGAGTGGCAAAACACTCTACTGATGAACTAAGAAAGCTGTATTGAAATCAGAGGGAATTTTGTAACTCACTGATTTGTCATGATGTGACGTATAAAATATGACATCCGGAAATTTTTTTGGGCAATTATTGTAATTGGCTCATTCCCCTTAACAATGTATTTCCAAAAATATCACTGTTAAAAAACATTAATTCTCAGAGTACAAATATTAGAGCAAATAAGAAAAGCAGATAAGCAGATGTTAATTTTTGATTTAAGTTGTTTCTCAAAAGTCTTTATATATTCAAGTTTGTAAAATTTTATCAGCCAATACAGAAACTTGTAGATGTTCAAATGAATTTCTGCCATAAAAATCATTAAGATAGATTATTCAGGTTAGGTATTTCAAGTTTTAGGGGGGGGGGGGGGGGGGGGGGGGGTGGCTCCTCACATAGAGGTGATGGTTCAAGGTGAGCAAGTACTTTAGCACAACTTGCTTAAGGACACTTCAGATAATCACTGTAATGGAAGGAGAGAGTGGGGGCTGGAGTACTGGGGGATTTAAGCTCAAACCCTGGCTTTTAACATGACAAGATTGTCACAATACACCACCTATTGAATTATATTGCATAAAAAAAAACACATAAGGTAGTCACAAGTAACGCACAAATCCTCTAGTGTGACTACAATGTGACTTCACTGACAGTTTAAACTTTGGTCTTATGGCCTTGGTCTGCTGATTATACAGTAGGTGTGTGACTTTGCCATTTGTTGCGGCAGTTGTTGCCTTTTTCCCCAATGAGTAGGAGGTGAGAGAATTGGCCCTTCAATTAGCTACATGCACAATTCTGGGCTGAAATAAAGTGTTTTGTGCTGTGGCATTAGGATAAAAACCCCCAACTTAGCAATTGACTTGCCTTCTGAGTCAGTTCCCTTCATGAGAATGGGAGCAAATGTCTACTGGTTTCCTTGCTCATTATGATTCATAAAACTAAAGTAATGTCACATTTTAACTGAATAGTTACTGCCAGCTTTTGTAGTCCATCAGATCAAAATACTCCATATTTGTTCTGAAACTGCTGTTAAGAAATCGTTATTTATTGTAGTTTAAAAAGCACAAATGCAGTATCTCTTTAACTCAAAATAGTAATATACCTTATATATCTAAACATTTCTGGTATTTACCCTCATACAGTGAAATTCAGCTTTCTATTGGTGGATGCAAAGCTGTATGTAAAATATTTCTAGTTACTGCCCCACCCTTGTGCACTGAACAGTTATCTTCTTTGTTACACGAGGCATGGTGTGATGTGGCACATGAAACACTGCTGTTCAATCACAATATGTATTCCCCATGTTGTTCACACGTGAAATCACACGTAAATTATTGATTATAAGGTCCACACTAGTGCTGTAATAACACAGGCCCTACCTTTATAGCTTTCAAGAAAGTGACAGCCCGACTACCATATTAGGCAATGGGCGGTCGTGAAAGGCAACTACCCCGTTCTGATTGGAGAACCCATCTGACATGACCGTTTTTTCTCAGGTCGTCGCCGACGCCGATTGGTTGGTTGACTTGGTCCGATTTAAGCTCATTATCTTAATCACCATAGATGAAGTGAGGAGAAAAAAAAAAAAGCAGAAGCCAAAACAAGAACGGTGGAGTTTGGCGTGGAGTGTCGTTTCAACACGAACCGACCACCACTGGCTGAGGGAAGAATGCTTGAAAACAAGAGAGAGAGATTGAAAACCTTCCTCAGGAAGATCGACGAGAAGGCCATTGTCAGAATCAAGCACTTCATGAAAGAGAGGTGAGCGAAATGAATGTGGCTAGCTGAACCGCTATTTGCCGGTGAGCATCATCAACAGGGTGGCTAACGGTTAGCATTTCTTTGCTGACAACAACCTATCCAATAAGATTCGATTGTATTATCTCATATTATAGTACTATTTATCACAGAGGTATGAACTGTGTTTTTACGAACTTAGTTTTACTGAAATGTATATACAAGGAGAATATTGCTTTTACTCTGTGTGTAGATAATGCTAGCAGGCTAGCGATCTGCTTGTTTAAAGACGTTGGCATTTAAAGTAACTTTAGCATTAGCTAACGTCATACTGTGCATTATCAGTTATAATCATTGTCATTGAAATTAAACATTAAAAACAGTCCTTGTTGGCCACTGTGTTAAATATATTCGACTGTTGTAAACGCTGGCAGTTGGGAGCATCTTTGTCCATTAGCACACCCATTAGTGGAGAATCTATGTGGTTTGTTAGCATAATCCCAACATTACGTCGTTAGTTTAGGTATTGACGGAGCTGTTGATGACCTAAGCACATGACACCCTTGATATCTTTAATGACAGACTTGGATAACCCAGGCAAAATGTTTTCCAGTGGTAAAATGTAATGATCTTTATGTGAAAAATAATCCCATGGATGAGGATTGTGAAGTCAATATATCTGTTATAAAATTTTTAGGCTTTTCTGTGAATTGTTTGTACAGACACAGAGCAGGGGATGGCATTTGTACTCCTTTATTTCTTTTATCCTGATGCTAATTTCCAGGAACTCAATGATTGACCCACATTAGCCCAACAAAGTGATGTGTTATGTGTGTTGTTTCTATCTAGTAGCTGGCTAATCCATTCCAGGCAGTGTAAATAAACACCATTACATGAGGAAGAGTGGTATAAAAAGAAAGCTAGTTCAGATCTGGTTGGTTCTTAATCTTGCATTTGCCTTCTACCTACAAATCATGACTCATGTGGGTCTATTTGCCATTACTATGTCACTGGATCATGGATGATCCAGTCCTGCTGAGATCCAGAGCAGAGCAGCCTGGCAGATATGCATTTATGCACAACCACATTCACTCGTACACTGTTTTGTGATTTGTGATTCTCTCTACCCACCAGGGAAACACACACATGTCATACATGGGTCAGGCAAGTCTACATTTTCTCAGAGAAGCCTATTTTTAGCTCCTGTGAGGCGACCACAGGTGGTACATGGTGTTATATAAAGGATTCCTGTATCTCACTGTTAGTACTCCCTGTCCTCTGAGCCTTGCCTTTCATTTTCCTCCCCATAGATAGCCACTTGCTGGGTGTCAAGAGCCCCGCCAATCAGACATAACCTGCTACTTATCAGCATAGCTGTGGTGTGTCTGTAGTGTGGAATGTGGGGTGATTATCTGTTTCCACAACACACACACATATATATATCTATACGAGTGTTGTGGCAGTGTCAGGCCTCTAAAAACGCAAACATCCAGCTAAAGTATTTTCATCCTCTCTATTTTCTTTTCAGTGCTTTCTTTGAGTAAATAAATCTCCTTATTGAAGATGAAAATATTCACTAAATGAAATGTGTTGCAGAGTAAAAAAAGTAGTTGAATGTAGCAAATGAGTGCACCACATGACTTTACACTGAACACATATTTGCTAGCTCATTGTAATTTGCTCTGCTTACAGGTTTGCAAGGCCTGCAGTCAGAGAAATATGAATTGCCTTGTTTAAGTAGGAAAGAACTTGGTATAGCTGCAAAGCTTTGTAAGATGGAGGAGCCTGGAATAGGCTGGGTGGGGCAGATTTGTAGGCGTCCTGTTGGCTCCAGGAAGATGCTCCCAGGACAGAACTTCCTTGCCGCTGTGGGCAGTGTAGACCATGTAGGTCTAAATTATGATATGGGCTGCAGGCGCAGAGGGAAAGCCCAAATTGGAGGATGAAAACCACATCGGCAGGACGTTTTATTGCTAAATGAAGGGTTGCATACTAACCAGCTGGTTTTGGTTGAACTTATCTGTTGCCTCTGTCAGACTGGTGCTAATGACTACTCCTCTGCCCTTGTCACAGAGCCAAGAAAAAAAGGCTATATTATTCTTGGCTGTTTCACCTTGGTACTCACAGCAGCCTGGCGAATTCCACTTTAAGTAGTTGGTATACATCCAATTTCAGATACATGAGGCTTTATGGAAGCTGATCTAAAAGTGTGAGTTAAAGCTTGACAGGTTCCTGCTCAGTTTTTTACAGTAGGATAAGGTTTGGTATGATGCCTTGCTGACAGAATGTGGCTTTGCTGGCCATAAAAGACTGGGCAAGTCAGCTTTTTTAATAGTAATCTTGATTTTGAGATAAACGTAGTCCTTGAAAAAGTGGCAACACAGGCCTTGACATCATTTTGTCAAGGTAGGATGCTCATCGGAGGCTGGAGTGTCTGTAGGAGAAATAGCAACAATAAAAAAACTGCAGTCCACTCCTCAGAAAAAGTTTTCACCCTCGGGAGAGTTTTTCCCCTTTACCACTTTATTTCTACCATCCATACAATGCATTAGCCAATTTTTTTTTCTTGCATGAAGAGTGCAGTGGACTTTTTTTTAACACTTTCCTAGCTCAGTAAAAAAAAAAAAAAAAAACTTTAATTTATCCAGACCTGTGATATCTGAATGACTTAATTAATTGAATTGACATGAGCAAATTATGTTATTCTCATGGTCAGGAGGTATACAGCAGGTAGTTACTAATCAATGAAATCACCTGCTGTCACATAGATGAACCCTCCTGCTTATTCAAGATATTTTAGATTTTAAGATGGTGTGTTAGCTGAGAACTGGCTTTTACCAGGTAACAAGTGAATGTGCACTTAATTTTGGACTCAAAATGATTTTGGCACATGTAATAGTTTTGGATTCCTCAGCTAGGAAACCTGCTGTTCTGAGGAGCTGAGATAAACAAATTTTACTGTAGATTAAATCCAAGCCCTGTTTGTGTATAGTAGAATGGCCTACTTTCACTTCGAATGATTTTAAAGTCAGGTGGGATTTTCCAGCCACCACCACACCACATCACCCCCCCTTGCTCACATGCCTGGTTGCTGAGAGTGCTCTGTCGCCTTAAAGAAAGACCCTTTCTGTGTCTGTGCCCAGTTAGCACAGAGGAAGTGGAGGGAGATGTTGCGTGCACAGGGCCGCATGACTTCCCACTCGCACACATATTCTATTACACATGCACACAGACACACTCTCTGTTCCATTTGGCATAAATACACTCACACACACACAGAGTTTCCTTGCAGACTTGAGCCCTGGCAGGGTGCCGCAGACTGCATGTTATTTTGCCATGACCACTGGCTATTTTCCCTGCCCATCCTGAATGCTATGTTGAAGCTCACATGCACATACATACACAAACTAATTTCAGTCCAATCCAGTATAATATTTTGGGTTGTCTTTAATCTTCTTATTGCCTTTTTTTTTAATCGTGTTGTTCTTGTTTCTGGTTATGAATCAAACTTAGCTGTCACAGACCCATAACCCTGCTGAACAGCAAAATTAGTTTTAATTGTTGTGGAACACTGTCCTAAAACTGGATTATCACACATTAAAACTCCCAGATCATGTGAGTGGTGATGAAAGCAGTGCTCTGGTTTAGTTAGTAGGCTTTAACATTTTAACTGTCCCATTTGGCTCAATAAAGCACAGCTGCAACAATCTGTTGTGTTGCTTTGGAATAAACTGTTTTTGATTGGATGATGGGGAATCAGCAGTTCACGTGACAAAAATTATCCCCAGCTCTCCAGAAGATGGTGCTCTCACACTGTCTGGTTCTGCTTGTTCTCAGCTGATCTCGGAGGGATTTCATGGATATAAAACTTTTTGTCAGCTCACATGTGAACTTGGTGCTCATGCTACAGCACTTGCATTGGCTGTGGGAAAGCTTTCAAACAAGAGTTCTATACAGAAGCAGTCTTGTCTTAAGGGTGCTAGAGCAGCAGACTAGCTGACGTACGGCTGACGTCTGCAGCAGGACTCCTGGGATAATCTGTCTCATCTCGGGACAGGAAATGAAAGCATCATAACTCTTTACCCCCAGGAGTTCTTTTGCCAGCTGGAATGTTTTGTGCAAGAGATATCAGCCCCCACCTCAGTCAAAGCTAGTTTCCAGTCAATTTAAACAGTCAGTCATCTTTTGTGAATCCAGTGTAGGTTAAATGTTTAACTTTACTAGTGGTATTTTTATAATGGTCATCATTCAGTCTAAAAGGGCATTTTCTACCCTGTTATACCCCATCATACAACAGCAGCAATTCAGTTTATTGTTAGTACTGCAGAAAATATTCCATCTAACTGTCAGTAAGCATTTTTGCATGTTAATACTCTAAGTTTAGAAGAGTAACTTAAGTATGAGTGTACTCTGACCTTTGCAGCTCTAAGATGAACATGGCTATCGTGAGAAGTACCTCCTCAGAAGCCTTGTGCAAGTCTTATCTGTAGATAAAACATAGAGCAACAAATGCAAGTTGGAATTGCTTATACACTATGTACACAGGTATTGTGTAACGTGAATGACTAAGTGTCTCCTTTTGTCCAGTTGGCAGCATTATGATGCAAATATGTTCTGTGTACAATGTGTTAAGCAATATCTACATTTTTAAGACTGTTAAATGTCACAGGGATAAACTAATATTTTAAGGAATTAAATAGACTTTTGGCAGATCTCTAGTTGTCAGCGTTTTACAGCTTTTAAGTTGCTTGAGTAAGATGATTGTTGGGGAATGTTTACAGTCCATAAGGAGACTTGGATTACTTCCTAAATCAGTGGCCCATTGCTCAGTATAACCTTTGACATCAATGGATAGCCTTTAATTCAACATGGATCATTTATATTGTTGGTACTCAGTACATATGTGTCGTCTTAATTTGCAGAAGTTCCACTGTTGGGCTCAAGGACTCTGAGAGGCCACATGTCTATAGCAAGGATCAAACCTGTGCCGTTTCTGATTATGACCTATTTAACACAGCCATACCATAGTGTTCATCCCGGAGCTCGACACCAAGATGTTTACACTGAAAACATGGCAGGTGGTGGATAGACGGGAGACATAAGGATTGATATATGGTGGCTAAATTAAGACTGATGTCACAAGTGCAGTTGGACTTTGTCTGTGTGAGTTTCCTGGATGGTGGTGTCATAGGTATAGAAATAGTCTTTCTTTCTCTCCAGCCAAATACAAATGTCCTTGTGTGATGGCTCCATTTGCATCCTCTACAAAGACTAAGCTAACTGTTGTCATGCACATTACTCTGGCTGCTTTTAAAGCCATCTCCTTGTTGTCATTGAGAACAGGCTATTGAATGTTATTGTTAGGCCGTCTGAACTGAGAATAACCTAGCAATGTTTCTGTCACCCCCCACATTTTCACCATCTACTTTCCCACTGTTACCTGTTTCCACGACAACACATTGTTAGACGGACTTAGAAAGGACAAAGCTGGGGATCTTTTCACTGTGTTCTTTCTTTTTCTCTTTCCTGCTGTGTATTCCTGGTTCTGGCTCTGTCTTCACATTGAGCTCTTTGCACTCCAAACCGTTGCAGTAAAACAGACCTTTACACCCTTTCGATTTGGCTTGAATGCTCAGGGTCTAAGTGCACTTTTGCTACCATACTCTGTCATTCAGCTGCATCGACCAGTGGTGGCTAAAATCTGTCAGACTGTAGAAGACAAGAAGGGAAAACTTAGTTGGTCATGGAGAGAAGGAAAGGTTTTTTGAATCCACATGATCATTGTGAGGATCTGGGAAGGTAAGTCAAGATAATGCCTTTTTCCCCACCAACCTGCAGGAAAGACTGTTGAGTTTGTAAAACTTTTTTGTCATACGTCTATCATGTGGTCACCGCTCTAATATCTGTGCTTCAAATAATTTTTTGTGATCAACAGCCCATTTCCCTGAAAAAGTTTTTCTCAATAGATCCACTGTAAACCCAGGAAAACATGTTAGCATAGCAGTGGTCACAGATCTGAGCTAATGACCATCAAGACTGTGATGAAGTGATTTATCTGGTCCCCTTAGATAATACTAGAACAAATGCAGACGGATCAAACTGTAATATATTTGACAGTAATCTTTATTTCACAGAACATGTCATCATGTGAGTTTGCTTTTTGTGCTGTAGTTTTCCACCCCTGAGACAAACTGTACTTTGGAGGGAATCCAGATAAATATACGCCTATAACTTTGTGCATTTCCATTTTAATCTGCTGCTGCAGAGAATTAGATATGCCTATGCTTGTTTTGAAATGTCAGGCGGGGTGCTAAAACTAGGCCCAGCATTGATTTTTGTCAGGCTGTATGACACAGTGGTCCAATAAGGAAGTAGGTCAGAAGTCAAGGCCTTTGTCCATGACCATTATACACCAATATCAAGTCAGCCGCCTCCTGCTTTATAGCGCTCATCAAGCAACACCACTTTCATGCAGTACATAAGTTGTCACTATAAGAGTTAGACGTCATGCTGCAAATGTTTGTCGACTTTTTTTTTTTTTTTTTTTTTTAAACTCTCGTTACTATCACACACCTGTTCATGTGTCATGGCTTTGGCCTTGAACATTTATAGCTGACTCTGTTTCCTTGATTGAGACAGACTTGATAATCTTGGCATGAGATGTACTTTTCACACGAACTTGAGTGTTTCACTGACAGATATTAGATTTCCGGGAGATTTTTTTTCCTTCCTCATGTCCGCATGCCATGTTTCTGGAGATTCAACATGCCAGTATAATGACAAAAGCAATATTTCCTGGAAACTCTGCAATAAACATTATCCAGAGTAGAATTTGGTGGGTAGCTACAGACTGTGTAAACTAACATTAACTGCAGAGGCGTGATGTAAATGAGGTGTACAGATAATTTTCATCTAGGGTTCTGTGGTCAAGGTAATACAGGAACATTATCTGCAAGAAATTCCATTTTCTAAACTTCTAATATTTGTGGGGAAATTTCAGCCCTTCACTTGAAGTTTTGAATTTGCTGTGTGCGTTTGTAAATAGTGTCTCAATAGAGTGTTACAGGAAGCAGCTTCAGTATGACCTTGTTAATGGTAACAGTTCAACTGCAGTACAGACAGGAAGTTGTTGAGAAATTCAAACAGCTCATAGCCTTTGAATACTGCTTTTATTGCATTGCTGCTTGAACCCCCCCTGCCTTCTGTAAATAGTTCAGTTGAGCATACATTAACACACAACGGTTTCAGCTATAATTATGATATTGTTTTGAAAGTGTATAAACACCAGTCACAGTAGCTTATTGGCTGCCAAATTTACTAGCTGCTTATGTTATTTATAAGCATTCATATTTTAGTAATATAGTAAAGGACATCTTTTACAAAGGTGTTACCTGCTCAAGCTTCTGGAGTTGAGAAAATTACAAGCTGCAACTACAATAGACCTACCACACTGGGTTTTATTTAACATGGTTTATAACTCAACATTCAGAAACAGGCTTAAGCTTTAATGACACTTTAGAATGGAAAAAGATCCCACTGCACAGACAGGAAAGCATTTCTTGAATGGTATTTAAGATCTCTATGTGCTGTTAGCATTTATCATTACCCTTACCCCGCACTTAGACATTCGAGACTAATTGCAAGGTAAACATCTCGTTGAAGCTGCACTTCATGTTCTTCTCCCTGACCTTTACCCCAATTACTCAGATGACGAGACAAAGAAATTGTTCAGTTATGAGACGGGTTACTGACAGGGTAAAAGAAAGTAACACAAGTTCCTCCATCAAGAATCCTTTCTGAAAATGTTTATTTTGTCCAGGACTTAAGCAGTGCAACACACTATGTACTGTGAGTAGTATTTATTTTAATGAGATGGTATGTGTTGCCTTTTTCAAATGTCTGACTTCCTGTATAGCAGTTAGTTGAAGAAGGACTTTTACGGTTATGGTGTGTTGTTTTTCTGTTTCCTTGGTTAGATTCTTTGACTGAATAGAAACATGGATAATTCACCACTCCTAGATCGGTGTAGACGGGCCAGTCTGAGCACCTCACAAGTATTTTACTTTCTCATTCGCACACAGAGCTGTTTTGAAAAGTCTCTGATCCTGCTTTGGCCTAAATCCCAAAAAGACAAAATTTTGATATTGGAAAAAGTCTGACAGTGGAAGATTTTATGAGATGGGCCTTGTTTTTCTTAAACATGTCTGTGCATGTGTTGCGCCCCGCTGCCTGTTAGGCCCTTTCATGCTTGTTCGGCTCTGGGGGAGTGGTTGAGTTTGACGTCAGCCACTACGGAGTGTCACACCATTCTCAACACAAAGTGGCTTCCTCTTTACAAGCACATTCATACAGCAACACAGCAGCAGTTTTTGTTTTTTTTTCTGGCAGGATGTTGCGAAGGACACTGACTTAACTCGCACAAAAACTCATCTTGGACTTCTCATTTAGAACATTAAATCTTTTTACAGGTGGCATATTGGTGTTCTTTATTTTTATCATTTCTCAGCTTTAATTGTGTAAAGCCATTGTTTATAGCATATAGAGAAAAGAGCGGGTTTTTTTTTGTTATTTTTCCTTTAAGGAAAGGAAATGCCTACTGTCAGTAGGTATATGAGTTTTCGTTCATCAAAGCGACTTAAATTGATCAGGTAAGGTGGCCTTTGTTGTTTGTCTTTATGAGTTTTGTGAAGCTTAAGGTTTTTTTTTTAATAGTTTTTTTCTTTTAGTTGTTTTGTTTGTTTTTTTTTTACTGGATGGAGGCTTTACGCAATCACTCAGCTTGTCTTGTGTAGTCTCATGGTTTGTGTCCTGTATCGTCTTTGTTAACATAAATCACAAGTTTAGATTTCTAGCAATAGAAATCAGCTGACTGTAGTCTTTCACTACATTTGTGGCTCATTTGTTCCTGGTCAAGGACGGGCCATGGCCTTTGAAGAGCACATTGGCTATAGTAAACCCTGCGATCCTTTTACGGGACTGTTTTTTACACTTTTTTTTTTTTTTTTTTAAATGGCATGTTTGTAGATGCTTGCCAGTTTAAGCGCATGAGTATATGTCAAACAACTTGTAAAGAAGCCTGGAGATGTAATTGTCCAGTCATAGCCTGAACCCTGATGCAACACATATCAATAAAACTTTGTGACTTGGAAAAGGTTAACCTTTCCCAGCACATCATAAAGATAAGGCCATTCATCTCCGCAATATCAGTCCAGTCATCACAAAGCCTTTTATATTTGTAAAAATGGAGTGATTTGGTTAATGAATAAGACCTCGAAACAATGATTGTAGATGTGTGCTGTTGAGCATTTAACGTGGGTGCTAGATGACAACACTCAAAAGTACAGGAGATTGTTAAAGGCGTCTTTGCAGAGACTTATAAATGTAAGAACATTTGGTGGGTGTTCATTTCCCACCACCTATTCATTATATGTGGTTGAGGTTTTAGCTTACTGTGAAATGCTTGTGTATTCTAAACATACTTTGCACTGTGTCATGAAAACAATATTCTACCGAGATGGAGAGTTTGTACGTTTTGTCTTAATTCTGTCTGCAATAACTCCCCCAGGAAAAATACCACATGCTCACTGCATACGCAAATGAAAGGGATTTCACAGTAACAAAAATAATTGGCATGTGACTAAATCTGTGTTTTTTTGTTGTTTTTTTTGTTTCCCCCCATGTTCAGCAGCTACCCAGTAGACAGCAGTGGTGGCGGGCTGCCAGAAAAAGTGAAGAAAAGCAGGAGCAGCTTAAGCAATGGCAGCATCAAGAAGGTGGAGACCAGGAAAGCCTTGAGCCTGGAAGCAGCCCAAATCGAGATCCAGCAACAGCACAAAACCCTCACCAGACAAGTAGCCATCAGGTAGGACTGATGGATGCCACAAAATATCATAAGATGTTTGTTAGTTGCATCACCTGACAACATGCTGGCGTTCCAACCTATGAGTACACAGCCATACATACCACAGTACATACCATTCTCATGCTGTTGCAGGAGGTAATACTCCACGCACACATCTACAGAAGTCCCAGAATTTTGCACCATCATAATAAGCCCCTTCTTGTTAAACATAGTTATATGTTTATATTTTCATATATATGATATATGTTTTTTTAATTCATTTAAATCCCCTAAGAATGCATAAAATCACACATTTGATGTAGTTGAGACTTGCAGCTATTCTGAACATGCATCACAAGACCTGACCCAGCTCTCAGCTGTTCAGTCATGACACACACGTGACTGCATAGCCGTTGTAGCCTGACTATTTTTCTCACATGATTCAGTGATGCAGTGTTTGAGATTTGTTGGGATGAAGAGCGATTTTCTCTTCTCTTCATCCACAGAGCACTCACTTTTTTTTTTTTTTTACTGTCTAAACATTCGTCTGTTTTCTCATGTTACTGAAACCTTATCCATTTTTAGCAACTATAGTGGTTTTCTTGCAAGAACATTGCTGCATGAAAGTGATAAAAATATATTTCTACTGCATGTTCGTGTCTCTGTTACCTCACATCAACATGATTCTTCTGAAACCACAGACCTCTTTTTAAACTGACAGCTGTGCCTTTTCTCTGTGCAGGTCGCAGACGTTCGATGTTGACAGCAGAGGCTTTGAGAAGACAGAAGGCCCAAGCACACAAAGTGTAAGTCCATAATTTTTAATTTAAACATTCAAAGAAATAGATTATTATACTTCAGGTGGAAGTACAAACCTGTGTGGTACTTTAAATGTACCATAATCAGTCAGTCAGTGTTGTTTGGTGAATGGGTGCAAGGCCTCAAACTAGACTAGTGCATTTATTGACACCTGAAGTGTCTTAATTTTTTCCTTTTTAATTGTGTTTTTAATTAATTAAATTTTTTTTAAACCTTTTTTAGAGTTTCATAAAGCACAACAAGACATTCCACAAGTTGTTTCCAGACATTCCTCAGAGTGAAGACTTGATACATGGTAAGTAAATGAAAACGAAAGAGAGATTCAGTGGCTGAATGAATGAATGAATGAATCATGTAAAACTTAAGTGTTTGTTCTCCCCTCCTCTCCCAGCATACATCTGTGCGCTGCAGAAGGAAGTGCCCTACCATGGTCGGCTGTACATCACAGACACCCATGCCTGTTTCTACTCTTCAGTCTTACTCAAGGACACTAAGGTAGACAGCGCCTCAGCCCTTTCCCCTCATTCCTTTTGGCTTAATGTTTGATTTGACTGGTTTCTAAGTCTGGTCTTTTCTATGTGTGGCTGTGTGCTCTTACAGGTAGTGATTCCAGTTTCCTGCATTCACATTGTGAAGAAGCAGAACACAGCTTTGCTTGTGCCCAACGCCTTGTCGATCCGCACCACAGAAGGAGACAAGGTAGGTTTCTCACCTCAGTTTCACACAATCCTTAATTCATGCTTGGTGTAGTTTGTTTAATAATTAGAGACGTTCAAAATCAAGTGTAGGCCATGCTCAACCACACTGGGCTCTGCTTTAAATTTTATCTAATCAATGACTGACTGTATTTTATGTTTCAAGTATGCCAGCAGGGCAGATGGCTAATATTCCCGCTTATTTTTCTCTTCTTTTTATTCCCTCTCATTGTTCAGTTCCTGTTTGTGTCACTGCGGAACAGAGAATCATGTTATCAGCTGCTGCGTTCAGTCTCTCCTCAGATAGAGGTGGGTGGCTCAGTTCAAATGTCCTCAAAAATTCAAGAGTTCAAAAGTTCTGCTAAGATAAAATGTGGTACCTCTGTTGGGGAAAGTGTACATGATACTTACACGTCACAATCAGATTGTAAGCTTATGATAAGTGTTGATGCAACTGTATTGTATTACAAAGAGTATGAAGTACCTTGCTAAAAATCCTTAGTTGTGACTGTGAAAGTATTACAACACTGTGCACATTTTCTCATTATAAAATCTCAAGTTTAGTAAAATGAACGAGAAAAAATGCAATTTTATGACGGGGAGCAGAAACTTTAATGTTGTAACCCTGTTGCACATCTCTCAACAATTTATTTATACATTACCTAAATGCACAGTTTTAGAGCAAGTGGACTATCAAATCCATTTGTCAGAACGAACATCATAATAAGCAAGTCAAAATGACTGATAAAATGTCATTTTGGATACACTCGATCTAAACAATTCTTTCTGTTACAGGATGGTAGCACAAATAGTAGCCCGGTCTTCTCCTCAGCCGAGAACAGCTTTGATAAGAGCAAACTTGTGGTAAGAGACCTTTTTCTCCGTTTTTAAAAATGTAAAATATTTTATTTATTGTTGGTGTGCATAGGGGAATACTTGTATGAGAAGCCAAGTGACCAGAAACCTTGATTTTCTGTCTTTGAAGTTTTTGTAACGGCATTCCTTCATCTCTCAGCAGAACTCCAGCCAGTCCAGTCTGGACGACAGCTTCGACCAGTTCGACGGCTCTGAATCTCAATCTTTACAGGACCAGCCTCTGCATAGACCACACAGAGGTGAGAGGTCAACACCAATCCTCAATCCTTTACATTGCATGTAAATTCTTAGCAGCAAACAGTTAATGTGATAAATGTTTCATGAACCTCGAATGAGCATAGAGAAACATTAATGAATAACATTTGTCTGATCCTCAACTGACAGCCGCTATGCATAGATGGACAAAAAAACTGTTGACAGTTTGTTTTGGTGCTGTTATCTCATGTTGTCATTTGTGTTCTAGCCAGTACACATGCAAAGTCCAAAGTTGTAGGCTGACACTGATTTCTTTTTCTCCGTCTCTCTTCTTCAACAGAGGCAGTGCCTAATTGTAATAGCTCGCCTTTCAGGAGCCTGCACATGCAGCAGAGTGATAGCTCGTCTTCAGAGGAGCTGTCTGCTTCAGGTAATACACACACATGCACACAAACGTACATGGGGTTTCATTGGTTACCATCATTTTAAGCACTTATGGGCGATATAAAGTAGTATTTGTTTAATTCCTAAATCGGCAGACACCGAGAAATACAAGTTTTTAAATTGTTACTTGGAAGACATCTACTACTTTGATTGTAATAAATGTTCTGTTTGCCCATAGCGTCATTTTACACCTTAATACTGTAGATCAATGAAAACTTAGGTGAAATATATGGTACAACTTGGAACCTTGACTCATGCTGTGCTTACATTTCTTTTTCCTGGTACAGGTGGATCGTGGGTTTGGAATGTGACAGAAAAGGCTAAGTCCATGCTGGTTCAGAGAGAAACCAGCACCCTCAACACTCTACTCTTCATTTACTTGATTTTGTAAGTAGCATCCTCTTCTTCTTCCTCCGTCTGTTGTTTTTTTTTTCAGTAACTCTCCCTTCTATCTATCTCCAGTGCCTTATCTTCCTATGTGCTAAATCTAAATCTGCTTCTAACTCTCGAAGTTGCACTCCTTAGAGGAAATGTTTAGGAATTTCAGAAACCTGTCCTGGTAGTTAGCATTCTTGTTGTGTTTCATTCCATAATAGGAAATTCAGGCTTGCCAAGTTTAACTTAAGAAAACTAACTTGAAACTTAAAAACTTTATTTTAAGCAAGTAAAATTAAGCCAATGACCCTTTTCTGCCTTTTATCTGCAGTGCAGTTTATTCATAGACAAGTGTGATATACAGTTCTTTTAGTGCCAGCTAAAAGAACTAGAAAAATATTATTTTAAGAAAGTGTTTCTATGCAAGTGTTTAGCTGATATCGTTAACCTTTGTCACAGTTAATAAAAAGGCAAAAAATGTGACCTGTCATATATTTTGTTTGTTTCAGGGTTGTGCTGCTGCTGCTGTCTTCAGGCTACATTGGTTTGCGTATCGTGGCTCTGGAGGAACAGCTGACATCCCTTGGGGCTCTGCCTGAGTTCACTTTACAGAGCGGGTAAGAAGTCTTTCTCTTTCGATTTGAGTCTTTTATTGTCCATGGCCGTCTTTCTCTGAGCATAATCTTAGATAATATAGCCCTATTAATAGGGTGTATGCCAAAGAGATGGAAAAGTTTGACTTGGCAGTGCACACAGTGTCTACCCAGTACAGCAGTGCTGCCTCACAACTACTCTGTGCCATTGAAGACACATTCAGAAAAATCTGCCTTATTTGTGCTCTTATTTTCACAAGGCTATAGAAATTAAAATATCCTGTTCATCTTTACAATGAGACTCATCAGGTAGTGGTTTTCATAAGTACAGTCACCCTGACACGAGATGTTGAGCGGCTTGAGGAAGAAAATGTTTCATTAATACTTTATCTTAATTGTCATCACTCTAAAAAGTTTAAATTGAAATGGACATTAAGTGGTTTCATTTTGATAGGAATATTTTGTGTTAGTTAGATGTGTTTGCAGAGTGTATTTATCTCATTAATTTTGAGTTTACTCTGTTGTTAGCTGTGTTGTATTTCAAGGAAACTGAGGGAAAATAATTCCTCAAACAGGTGTGGCCTTATTGCCAAGTAACTAAATACCAGAGTATTGTTAGGTGTGTATTTACTGTTGATAATGCCACTCTTAACTATTTCCCTCTGGTCTTTTCATAGGTACCGCCAAGACACATAACACTCGGTGACTAAAGGAGAGATTGGTTGACCTGTGACTGAAGGATTATTTTAGCCTCTTCCCAGCAGAACCCAGTGGAGAACTTGTGTACTCAGACTGTGCTGCCAATGTGGCCTGTGCTGTTGGCTTGAGGACGAGTGGCCAACCTGTGCAATTTCAAAGACAACTTGTAAACTTGAAGGGCTATACTTCCTCCTAGTGCAGTAAACAAAAGGACATGCCACGACTTAGTCGCACAGAGCCGAGCCAAAATGCAAACATACTGCCTGGTTGCAGTGTGTCTGTCATTCAAACCAAAGCCAAACGGCTCTAATTTAGCACGGTGCCACACTAGCCAAGGTGATGGGCACTTTCCTGACAGAAACTGTTCCACATCTGTGAATTTATGTTACCCATTGTCCTTCATTCATTCTCTTCTCCATGAGCATGCAGTCTGAACAGGGCTATACCAATCAGCATTAGCCTGCTATAGTGCTATGCATAGCCAAAGATGCACACAGTGCACGTCTATTGCATGAGTGCACGGAGATGACTTTTAATTGATTTTCTATCTCTTATTTACCCTTCCATCTATCAACAGTATATACAAATCTGTCTCTCTGTTTGACTTCAGTAACCTTTGGGTACTTCTCTTTTTAATGGCTCTTATCTTCCTAATCAGCTGTGGGTTGAAATGATGATAGCTGAATTCAGATCAACCTATGGAGGCTTGAAACTCTCCTGATGGTCGTATCCTTTCTCTCTTTCTCCAATCAGCAATGATTGCAGTACTACTTTCCTCTTACTTTGGCATGATTTAAACTTGTTTAATGATCAATGCTCAGAGGTTATTCTTTCTCCAGTCTCTACTGGATGAATGCATCATCAATGCACAAATATTTAGTACAATAGGATATGAGGAGGTAGTCTCAGAGGTATTCATTTGTTTTTGTGTACGGCTTTTCTATGACTTTGGTCTTGAAAAGTAGACTTATAATCTGTCTGGTTCAGATGTCTGTCGATGTTCTGTTTTTATACCGGGAAAAAATGACCACGTTGTGTTAAAGTACAAACATCTCTTTCACGGGCCTCTTGAGGACCAAGTGGCATTTCTAGAACTTTCAGGTTATTTAACGTAGCACCAATAATTTATTTCTAATGTTCATGCACGTGTCTGCAAAATCGACACTTAACTGATACTGTATATGCATTCTCGCTCTTTATCACCCAGAGAGGAGAGTATGCAACCACACTTGCTGTAAGGTCCAAGTTTTCATCAGCAAAACAAGTGGTCCCAGAAAGAAATTTCAATATGCAACAAATTATTATTATTATTATGCATGACAAAATGTAATTTATCTTTGTGTGCTGTTTTTTAATTGGAGCTTGATGTTTTGGGGGTAAACAATTGTAGAAGAAGAAGAAGAAGGAAAAAAAACAAACAAAGATGTGAGGTGAAAGGAACAGCTCAAGTGAGCGACCGCACTTTAAAAAATGTGTTGTGCCTGTCACAATCCATGACCCCAGTGTTCGGATCGAGAAGAAATGGCAAAGCTGGTGTTCTGTGGTATCTGATGGTGCTAAGACCTCTTTTTTTTTTTTTTTTTTT
>NW_019525382.1:239714-274088 GCF_002814215.2 Seriola lalandi dorsalis | reverse complement strand
TATATATATATATATATATATATATATATATATATATATATATACATACATATACAAAAAAATAGTTTTCACTCAGGGGTGGCGGGCACTACCTGCCACGTGGTTTTAGGTTCCCATCTTTTCCTTTGCCATTTCAACGTTCTAGTGCTCATGATGAGGTTCACATTCTGTACATCTTGGCTTTGGTGGTTTCTCAAATGTCCCTTTGAGAAAGAACACTTCTTTCTATTGAGATTCACTTGACTTGATTGATGTAACTATTGAGCTTCTCAGAATGATTGCTTTTCCTTTTATTCCCCCCTCTCATGGCCCTTTTCAACTGACCTAACAATGCATATCCACACCACATCGCAATGATCCAACATCACCCTTGTTGTGAAAGCTCTTCTTGACGAGGTGTAGCGGGTGGGTTTACGTTTGCTACTCCCTCTTTCAGGAGAGTCATATTCATAATGTGTCGCTAAGGTTTTTGTCAACATGCCATATACAGTACTGTCAGTTCTTATAATCCCCCACCAGGGGGCAGCACACACATCCACTGTCCTCAAAAAGGACTCAATGCAAGAATTTTAGTGATGAGGGCAGTATTTGTGTGGTTTTGCACTATTCAAAGTGTTGTAAATAATTTTGTATCAGTTGTTAATGTCCTTAATTCTGCTATGGTCCTATATATATTTATTTGCATTCTGTGTAATTCAAAGTAGTCTCTGTGAGATGGCTTTGCTATTGTTCAAAATAAATCAAACGTTGCAAAGTAAATGTTCCTTGTATTTGTGCTTTACTATTCCAACACAACAACTTGATCATGTGGATGGAAAATGAACTTGATCAACTAAGGTTTGGGAGTTAAAAGTAGAGAGAAGTGAAGATTTTTACAAAATACATAGTTTAGACTCACTTACATCTCACACCATATGTTTGGGGGAATTCTTCTGTGGCTATGCTCAGTCATACTGCACACTGCAGCTTTTATCAGTGCGTATACAGATTTTTTTTTTTTTTTTTTTTAAAGAGATCGACAATTGAATCAATCTGCTTTTGAATATCTGATAAGTTTAGGGAGAACTGATTGCAAATAGATATTTTATTATTGCATTATTCTTTGGATATTTAGAAGTACGAAATCAAAGGGAAATGGACTTGCTGTAGGTTTCTTGAAAACGTTTTGCATCTCATCTGAAAATCTTTTTGTGTCCGGTTCCAGTCCAGCTGTTGGTTTGTTGATTTGGGTTATTTGGTCTAAACCCCGCCTGATTCATATGAATGTGCTTGTGGCTGGTTTGGTGAGTCCAGGGTTACGAGAGCTAACACATGCGCAGCTTTGAAAGACCACACAGCCTGAATTTCAGGTGAGTAATGTGGTTTCATTTTACCTTGTGTTGTGCCTCCTGTATATGGCTCAATATCACCATCTGGTGGAGAATCTCTTACACAGGGAGATCACAATAGTAAAGTACGCTACTGATCAATGTCGCGCACCAAAGTACTCACCATCGTAGGAATATTACTGGAGATTCTCGGATGTTTTAGGAAAATCAGTGATAGTTCATGTGTTATTTGATTCAGTGAAATTATAAGTAGTATTATGATTCAATATTTCTCACTGTTCATTGTTTTCTCTATATCTAAAAATAATAAAATCATTCTAGAAGAGTATGTCCCGATACAGAATCATCAGTGGCCTAATAAATTATGTTTTCTAGAGTTCTAGTCTGGTGGTCCTGGATATGTCGATGTGTGACAACCTCTGCCCTGATGTACGTATGCTGATCTGCTAATAACCTAAAACAAAAAGGTAAGATGTTTTCTAAATGTTGTGGTCAAGATTAAAAAAAAGAATAATAAGGTGTCAGTAAAAGAGTGTTTCAATTAAACCACACAGGAGTCTATGATTTCTATTTATTCCATTCTAAATGCTCAACAGCAGCCGCAACTTCCATGTCAACAGTCCTTGGAGCTCATCAGTGTGTTCAGCTTGTTCAGCTGTCCGCGTTATTAGAGGGAGCAGGTTCTGCAGTGGTTCTCTGGTAAGCACAGAGCTGAAACACGCCTGAAAGAAAATGAAATAAATCTTTGTTTTCATAAAATTACACTTAGCAATCTCCAAATATGATAAATGAAGTTTAATTATTAAATGACATGTGACCACTTTGAAAAAAGTCATATAGTATGACAGGTGATTGCTGACAAGAAAGGGAAATCACAGTAGAAAAATTGATCATTGTAGATTTGTCTCTGCACAAGAGCATTTAAATTAGATTTGTGTGTAACTTAATGTACACTGTCTGTGTGTTCACTTGCAGGAGAGAAAAAGGTGCAACAAGAAGTTTTGTTCCTACTTACTTATCCAGGCTGCAGTCCTTGAAATTTACTCACAATAAACACAACTTTACCTTACTAAAAAAATTAAATAAAATATGCAATAAATACCTGCTGCAAAAGCCAGAATGATGGCCACCCAGCCAATGATGTAGGACCAGGAAAAGCGCCAGTCCAAGAAGCGTTTGCCAAAGAAAGTGACAGTCACTCCAGTGTAAATTGCCAAAGCTAGCAGAGCAAGGAAACCTGAGAACAGACAATAGTAAGGGGAGAAAATCCACTGAGTAAAGATACAAAAAGAAGAAACTGTGAATCCTTCCTGTATTTCCCCCAAGTGATCATGTAATTTGTTCACTTCTCAACTCATACAACCTGTCAACTGCATACTGCCCAAGACCGATGCCACCTTATAGTTTATCAATGGATAGCACCTGTTCTGATCTACAAGTTTTTACCCTAACCCTGAATATCTACTGACCCAAAACTAACACCTGTTGTAGAAAAGTCCCCGACAGCGTGATCACTCTAATACAAAAAAAAAAAAAAAAAGACACAACCTTGGCAACAAATTTTTGGAGCCGACTTTTGAATTCACTTGTATATACTCTGCACATAAGAGACAAGTCACGGTTCTAATCCGATGAACCTCACCTACCCACTCCACCTCTAACCAGCAGGTCACCCTGACATTGTGTGTTTTACCTGACAGCACCAAGGCGATGCCGCCTGTGCGGACCCTCCTGTTCTTGGTGCCATTAGTGAAAGCGCTGAGGCCGAGCACTACCCCAGCAAAGCAGCTCAGCACCGCCAGTAGCATGAAGGCCCGTGTGGCATCCCAGAAAGCTGGACACAGAAAGGCAAGGACCACACACACATCAACAGATGCTAACATTCAGTCCTACTTGTACACAAATACTGATACTTGAAAGTACTCACATTTTTGGTTTGCATGCTGGAATTTTTAGGTTTGCATTAGTTTGTCAATTTGCCAGTGTGGACCTTCTTCACACTCACAATGCAGAGATCTTCTGCAGTATGCTGTTGGGGCTTTTTTAAGAAGTTTTCCTGATAAATCTATTGAGTTTTCTGCTCTTCTTTTTTTTTTTTTTTCTTTTCTTTCAAACACTATTGGTACAGTTTTAGTAAGTTTTCCCACCATCAGTAGAAAGAGATTGCTGGGTCTTGCGACAGCCCACTTCATATCACTAGTAAATCTGTCTAGACAATAGGTGCAATATCCTTTGTCTTGCAGAAATTACCAACAAATTGTAGCTTTGTTTTCTGGATAGACCAGTGTGCTTCGTGTAGTTAATGTGTTACCATTTTGAAATAATAACTTCCTCAGAGACTGGCCACTTGTAATATTGGAAATGTCTTGAGTTAGAGATATCAGCTCAAAATATCAAACAGCAGCAGCAGCTTAAGTCTCTATCATAGTGGCATTCATGAGAACCTCAGACTTTTCCCACTTCTGGAGTACTCACCTACAGTTATGGTGTGGGCATGGCATTTGTGGTTTATGCAGAATCTCCAAAGCCCCTGATTGGCTGAGCTCCCCGAGTATCGATACTGCATCCAAAAGTCCGTTGCCGTAGAAACGATGAGAAGCACGAGGGCGGCCACACCGCAGAGTGTGCCTCCTCCTGCTAAAGAATACAGCATCGTGGAGAAGCCGGGGGAAACACAGTTCTCCTAAACATTCAGCAACTGTTTGTGGGGAAGAGAAACAGAGTGGTGGGAAAAGGTGCATCATTTAGAGCTCATACTCAATGAATTACTCACGGTTCCAACAGCAGTTACTGAGTGTTATCATTCGTGGAAACTGTCATTGTCAACTGGGAATTCCCAACCTGTTTCAGAGACATTATATTTTGTTCATCAAGCCAAATGGCTGTCATTGGTTTTCAAACTGGTGTGGACTCCAAAGATGCATGCAGCTGTAATACTGCATGTGTGCATTAAGCATGTTAGCCATTATTATACTGTATATCACGACTGTTCAAGATAACATAGGTCAAGTTTCTGGTCCAGTTACACATAGCAGTGCACCTCGATCCTCCTCTGCTAATCAGACTGTTCTGTTGTTTCAGATTTGACGGGTCATTACATTCCAGAACTTGCAATATTAAACTACCTGAATGTGCTACAATCCTAAACCAATCAAATATTTATGATGGAAGATGCTCCACATGACATAAGCAAACCTGTAGCCTTCCTGTAGTTGCCATGTTAGCATGAAAGTGCTCAATGAAGTTTCAGAAAACACATTACATTTATAAGATCTTTTCTACAGCTAATTTCTTTAAAACAAGACGACCACCACCAAAAGAAAGTTCATGACTGTTTGAACAGGTTTTTGTTTAAAAAAAAAACATTAACAGATGATCCTCATGAAGCATTTTTAAAACAAAGCGGACACAAGTAACCGAGCCATTCTTCAAAACGCTGTCAAATTGCTCATAGCCAGCAAAGTACTTGACCCAAACCGCTGGAAGACAATAAGCTTGCCTATCCGGCAGTTCAGAGCCATTGTTCACCACTAATTCCCCTCCATGCACCACAAACTAATCTTCCAATACTGAACAACTGAACTGTCAGCACTGTGACTCTGTCACCCAGCCAGCAAAACCAGTGATTTCATACACTAATTTCAACTCCTGCACTCCTCAATTTAGCGTGTGAAAAACCCTCCAAATTCCAAAAACACATCCAACTTAGATCTGAACCATAAATAGCACGAACAACTGGGTCTCAGGCCTAGTTTGTCAGATGTACAGATCATTTCCCCTGTAAGAGAAGCATAGATAGATCTCCACTTCATCTCTTCTTTGCCTTTCTTGCCGTTCTTGTTGTCTCCCAAAACAGGTGTTTGTTGATTTGCCTTTTAAAGCCTCAGAGCACGTAGTTATCTTCCTGGCAGTGCAGTAAATACAGATTCAGTGTAATTCCAAGTTTTTTTTTCCTGATACCTCTGGGTTGGCTGCTGTCTCTCCAGGGTCGCTGGCTGTAACAGTGTGCCTATCCTTTTTAAGCCCTGAACCCCTGGCACTCATTGTCCATCTCACAAAAGAGGGAATGATCGAGCGCAGCATGTGAGTGATGGTAAATCCCCCCCCTCTAGCTCTCTTCCCTGCACTTACCCCTCCAACTCTCATCCATCACCTATCAGTCTATCTAAACTCATGCTCGAGTCCTCTCTTTGCACCCCGCATAACTTCTTCTTATTCCACTAATTTTTTTCTCCATGTTTTATCAAAACTGGCTGATCAGATCTGGCACCTACGGTAGGTGCATCATGAGATTCTTTTCTGTCAAAGGCCACGACCATGTCCCACCCCCCACAGTTTAGCCACGCCAGCGATTGGAGTGTGCAGGACAGGCACTGGCAGTCCCCCTATGCATTGGCAACATAGGCAATTGCCTAAAGCAGAAAGTAAGCATTTGTGCACTGTGCACCTTGCATTGTGTGCATCTCCTACCTACCTATGTGCACCTAGAGACACGTGTGTGTGGAAATATAAAACACAAACACACACACACGACTCGACATATTACAGAACAGTATGATGGCTCCAAAGAGTAACTTAAAAATACCTTTATTTATTCAAAAGCAAGAACAACAGGTGGTATTAGACAGCCACTATTCCATATTTTTATTTTAAGAGTTTGAATTTCATTGACCCCTTTGGAATTCTATCATTACACATGTGCACAAACTTTCTTTTAAAACCACACAGGTGGACAATGACACTCGATTTTGCCACTGTGAGCAACAGATCATGTAAAATATGATGTATAACACGGTAAGCTATGACATACCTTCTCCCCCATACCCCCTTCTCTCTCTCGCATGCATTAGGTGCTTATTCTGTGTAGGTGCTTAGTAAAAGCCTAGTAAAAAGTGAGGATAAAATCAGACCCTTATTTGTAAAAGTTAAAAATGTGACCAGATATGTCATTTCACTCTGTGTGCAGTCTAGCAGCGTTCCTGTCTTTAAAGTGCATCATTACCATTGTCTTAGCTTTAGCCTGTCGACATTTTCTCTCATTTCTTTGATCATTTTGTGTAGGAGACGTTGAGCTGTTGTCATCCTGAGACTGTCTGGTTGCAATATATTCTCAACATGTACTTTTTTCTAATTTTGCAATTTATCTTTTCAGATTGAAATTGAAACTTGTTGTGTGAGACATGTTTAAAAATTACAATGTTCATCACTGAAATTCCAAACTTGAACGTTCTGTATTCTCAACATCTGTGTAAAGCCCGAATTACTCTCACTTTCTCAATAATAAGAGATGTAGGGGGAAAAATCACTTTGGGAATCTATACAGGTGTGCACAACTGCCCAGTGGGTGATCATTTTCTGCATTACAGTGCCATTAGAATAATCTATACATGACAAGGCATATGGACAAATAAGAAAAAGCTGCAAATAATAAATAAATAAATAAATCTCTTAATTTATCCACATATCCAAAAACTTCTACAAAAAGGCACATTATGATATGTATAACCAAACGTGGCCTCTGTCCACAAGGTCACTCGCTGCTCCCTAAACTACATCCCACCTAAAGTGACCTCCAAGCGCTGACTATGGCTGACTTATATGAAGTTTGGCATTTTGAGAAAATAACTAAACTAACTTGAAAGTGTGCTTGCCCTGAACTCACTCATGCCTTTCAATGCAAGGCGTCATCTCTATAGTCTAAGTACGTCTTTGCCATTTAATCTTTATGCTCTACTTACAAAGCCAAAAGCAGAAAGGTATTAAGCAAAAACACACTGTAAATATTGAAGTATTTAACCTCACATGGACTCCAAATAGCAACACTAAAATATCCTCGTTTTCTCATGGCATTTGCAAAATGTTCTAATTTTCTTTGAATTTAATTTTAATTACACTAAAACTGCAAAACCAAATACACACACATGCCTATCTCCAAGAATGCCATGTTTGCTTGCACCCACACTGCCACATACTCACAATACAGATGTATTCACTCATACACACATACACACTCACAACCAAGTATAGACTTCAGTCATTTTTTAAAGTGACTGGAGTTTCTGCCTGAAAAAAGTATCAGTCACGCAATTTATATACACACACACATATGCACACATAACACACACAACAGTTCACACAGTTAACTTTAAACTGACCAACATATAACCATCTTGATGCTCACAATATGTATTCATATGTATGCACACAAACACACATACGGTACATACACCCTGCAACAGTAAGGGATCCCATGCTGGGATGTATGTGGACACTTGTGCTTGCTGCTGCTGCTGTTGCTTAATCAGTGTTTTACGTCTGGATTCTCACGGGCCTGGTGCCCAGAGGACGACAGTTCGGTCTGCAGAGGAGGAGAGGAAGGTCTGGTCATGGGGGTGCCACCTACACTGGATCACCTTGTCCCAGTGTTCCCCTGCCACTGTCTGAGGGAGGGGCTTTGTTAGGTCCCCTGGGGTCAGAGAAAAGGAAAAAAATACATCACACAGTGCAATCACCAGAAACTGACAGCACAGTCACCACTGTCATCACCTTAATACAGTGGCCAGATGATCAAATATCTACAAGTATATGGTTCTTTCAACAATAAGTGGGACTTGAAAAGCATCATTTCTCATGACTCGGAAAATAGAACCTAAACCTGCTTGGTAAAGGTGAAATTCTTCAATCACGAAATGATCGGCATCAAGTAAGTTTAACCTTTTCAAATTGAATTTTCTAGTCAGAAACATACAAATGAATTATCTTTTTTTAACCCATTGTGTACAGTATGTGTGTTTTTGTTTCTCTCTCTCTCTCTCCATGAAGGTGCTGCTACCTTGTAGGTCACTGATGATGATCTTGTTGTCATAGGAACCAGTCAGAAGATGATGGGCTCCCGGTGAGAAGCGCACTGAGCGAATGTCACTGCTGTGGGGGCGGTATGACTGGACTATGCGGCCTCCTCTGATGTCGTACAACATACAGGTACTGTCCTCCTGGCCGGTGGCCAGCAGACGGCCGCTGGGATCCACTGCCACTGAAGCAACTGCACTTCCTGTGTGAGACAGGTTGGTAATAAATAACTAAAAGAAGTACAGACTGGTTTATCTCACTGAAGAGCCACAGCTAGATTTTCATGCAAACAAGGATCCAGTTTCGGGTGCAAATATAAACTTTGGATGTTTACGTGTTCTAATTTGTGTTTTATTTAATGTACGGACAATAACTTAAACTCTGACTAAGACTGATCTGAGGTGTCTAATAATTGAAAACATGTTAAGTAACAGGAAGTTACACAGTGTTTCACACATCCTCATGAAGATAATAATTATTAAATAATAATAATAATAATTAAATGATAGAGATTAAATACAACATTTAAAATGTTGATATTTCTGGCCTTCTCTGAAGGACTAGAAGGCCACTGGTGTATTGTAACATTGTTGGTTAACTGTGATACCCTACCAACCTGTACCAGTGTGGTACATGTGATTTGCTCTAATTTCAGTCATGATGTGACTCACCTGAGCCATGCAGTGTCGTGCCTACCACACGGACACAGCTGGGCACCCGCAGGTCCCAGAAACGGACTGTTTTGTCCTGCGAGCCAGAGGCGATCATCCACCCTCCCCATGTGAACAAAGTCAGGATGTGACCTGTTCAAACAAAATGGTCAAGTCTTAAACACATGATACATCCTTACCTTTTTGTACAGAGTTGTTGTGTTTAGAAGTCCTGTTTAGTAGTTATAATGCAACTATTTTATGGTACTGTTCCTAAGAGTTAATTTGTTTCTCATGAGGAAACAATTTTGAAAGAAAATAATGTCTATGTATGAGATGTACCATATCTGTAAACTGGTAAACCCCCAGCGTTCCCTCAGGATAAATTCTTTAACGTACCAGTGTGTCCACTCAGAGCATGAAGGCCCTGTCCTCTCTGACAATCAGTAGTGTAGATGTTGCAGTCTCCAGCTCCGGCACTGATCAAGATGGATCCTCCACTCTCGGGGCCCTCCAAGAAGGCCAAGTCCCTGATGGTACCATCATGCATGCTGAACTCCAGGTCTGGGCCTGAATCACAGAGACGCAAAGAAATTAGATCCAAAGTTAGATCCATTAGGTGTTCCCTATGTTATTCTGCTTCAGCTTGTATTTGCTTGTTCTGTGTTTTCAGAAGCACAACTAAAACACATAACATGGTACCTGTGGCATTGCAGCTGTCTGCATTGAAAGGCAGGACTTTGACATATTTATCATTGGAGCCGGTGGCCAGCAGTTGTCCACAGTGGCTCCAGGCTACACAGTAGATTGAGCCCTTATGGTGCTTGTTCCTCCTGAAGCGCACAACCGGCTGCTTAACTGCACCAGAACCACTGAACGAGCAGAGAAAATAAAATAGAGACGGATTCACAAGTGTGCAGGAAGGCATGGAGTGGAATAAACTGCAAACAGAATTCTCATACTTTGACTTAACACTGGTTTTCTCAACAGTCAGCATTCTTTGGTCAAAAACTCTTCCGTCTGGTCAAGCTCAGACAATTTATTCAGCAATGATTCTTAATTGTGTCAGAAACATCCATCTTTACTGTGCAAAGATTTTAGCCACTTTAGATGTTAAGATTCAGGCATGCATCTGATTGGTCCCAAATTCATTCTGCAGCATGACAACATATAAAGTATGGAAGTACATAATTTATCATGTTGTAAGAACGTGCCATGGTTTGAAATCGTATAGAGATGTGAATAGCTCCTACCTGGTGGACAGGCTTTCTGGGTAGGCACAGACGCTCAGGGTTTTTGAGTTGGAGCCAACAGCATAGAGTGCTCCTGAGGGGTGGAAGGCCACTGCACGTACTGCCTGCGTGTCCTCAAGCTGGTTGACTTTAATAAACTGGGTTTTGGACTTTCCTGGCTGTATAAGATCAGAAAAAAATGATCCTTAGAAATATAACCTATGATTTGCCATCACGGATTTTTACCTAAACTTTACATTACATTCTTGTCATCTCTGTAAAGACATTTCAGAATGTATTTTTAACCATGTTTAGGGAGTTACTACACTAAGACAGATAAAGTGGAACAGAAAGCAAAATAGATCTGTTTAAGTAAAAAGGAGACTGACTGAGGTCTGTACTATGCAGTTTGGTTTACCTCTTGTGTGCTGCGTGTCGCAGAGCAGCCTGAATCATCTTGCACCGTGGGACAAGATGCTCTGATCCTCTCAGCACTGGCATTCACACAAAGAGATGCATAGATTCATTGTTTACCATTATCTTCTTTTGCAAAAAAAAAAAAAAAAAAAATCTGACAATATAACACATGGCATTTCTCATGGGTCTCTACCACAGAGGGATCAGAGTCAAATGCAAATTATATTTCATCATTAGTGAAACCTTAATATAAAGAGCTGCAGGGCAACACAAGAAGCAAATCTTACATACTCGATCAACATAAATGAGTTCATTTTTGCGTAACAATATGGGACTAATCTTATGATGTTGGTGTTTCTGTAGTGGCTGATAACCAGACATTTGACAGGCTCTTACCTTTGACTGGCAGGAACTGGAGACTCACAGAGGGAAGGTAAGCCGTGGCCCCCAGTCTTTAATGGGGTGCTGCTGCTCACACCACTTGGCTTGTCCCTCAGCACCCCTGTATCTGGAGTGTGGCGGGTGTTGGTAGTCCTGGGACTAGAGGTGCTGTTGTTCCCCGTCAGTCCGTTCCATTGCTGGCCCAGATGTGTGATCGCCTCATCTCCTCTGTGGTCAATGCCCACATTCATCTCTTCCAACTTCTGAATGGATCTAGACAAAGATGATATCTCTTGAGGCTCTCAGGTCACGTTACATTCACCAAGCCACCGATGTTGAATCTTGTAATGACTTCCTCACCTGCTGAGGAAGGTCTCAGTGAGGTTATGTTGGGCTCCGTCCTGCGGCTTCACGCCTCCCTCCAGCAGCATCTGCTGGTAAAGTTGCCTCTGCTGCTGCTTCTGTTCCAGATGTTGCTGCACACGGAGACGCTGCCTGTAAAATTCCTGTATGTGCTCGGTGGAGTCACAACGCTAGACAAACACACACACACACACGCATGCCCACAGTGAGCCAGCATGGAAAAAACACACTGTAAGGCTTGTTGCAGCAGAAGCTGTAAAACAATATTATGTAGAGCGATATTCTGACAGGATTTATCTTAACTGAATGGGTCCTGTGTACACACACACACACACACACACACACACACACACACACACACACACACACACAAACTCTCTACTAAGAGCTAGTACTGACAACTTTTAAGCTCCCAGGGCCTCGTCCTCCATCATCCATCCCATAAAAACTTTTCAAGGACCTCATCATATCCAAAGGGTCTACAGTATATTCTCTCTCTCTCACTCACATGCGCGCGCGCACACACACACACACACACACACACACACACAAAAAAATCCAATCTCAAGCTACTTTGCTCCTCTAGATGGGACCTGGGATGCATAAAGATGAGCGATGAGCGATGATGGAGGCTGCGGGCCATCTCGAGTGTGACCGCACATCAAAGCAGATTATCTGCCTTCAGTGTCCATGACCTCCAGCCCCTTCACTGAGACAGGGTCAGCAGGGTGTGAGTGTCCCTTGGACAGGTGTGCTAGAGAATTGGGGAAGGATTTATGAGGAAGAGTGGGGTATGGAGGCAAGGGGGCCCATGGGTTCAGGGGGAATCTTTTCTAAATCTCTTGAATCTGGATTAATGACAGTGACCAGAGTGAGTGACCAGACAGACAACCCCAGCTATTTCTTTTTACAATCTTCACAAGTCATGAAACCAATTCAGCCTGAGCAACCAAAGGTGAGACAATCTACTCCTCCATATATGAAATGTCTTTGTGGTTATCATTGATTTATGGTCTATGTAAGGTCTATAATGCGTGTACCATCACTACAAATACAACAAGCACTGCTAATATTCTGAAGTTTTTATTACCTCATTTGTTTCTGTGCTGCAGGGTGGCTCACCATCTTTTCCAGGGGTCAGAGGTGTTCGTGTGGTGTTTGGACCATCCAGCCTTTGTGGTTGCTTCCTATGTCAGTTCACAAGCAATTCTTTTAATCAAACTGATTGGAGGTGAAGTAGAAAGTACAGTTACAAATCAAGCCAAAAAAAAAAAGTCAAGGATTATACTGTATGTAGTAAAAGGAAAGAGACAGTAGAAATGTGGGCTACCAAGTGTTAAATGTGAAAGGAAACAACAAAAACAAGATAAAATGTCAGTCACTGCACTTCTATAAAACTAGACATGGAAAATATGTTTAGATGTGTTTTAACTTAAAGACTAACTTCATTGTAATTGTGGCATAACAAACTGGTCACAGATCGTAGTGATCTCACTTTGTACCAGTTGTGCACATCAATTCAATCCTGCAGGTGGAGCCAGAGAGAAAAACATCACAATGGAAAAACTCTTTTAGTTTGAGTCTAAAATATCCATGAGGAATATCTGTATTAACATTTCAGGTCTAGCTCCTTAAAATTAAATACTCAGAGACTGAGGTAACGGATATCTACGCCAACCTGCCTTATTATTTGCAAAAGCAAAAGTACTTAGGAAGAACAGAAGGTTCTTTCTAAGATTTTAGGAGATTTTAAATTATAAGTCATCAAGTGAAGGCTTTAGATTATATTGCATCCATCAACACTCAGCTGCTCTGTGCAGCACTGTGGGAGATGACCGTAGTAGGGCTAATGGGATTAATAGAGCTACACATTGTGCCATACAACAAGGTCTACCACTGGGTTTAAGGCCTAAGGCTGCAAATGCACAAGCTAAGGAAGACAGCTCAGTAAAAAAGCTTTTGGAGAGAAAAAATAAAGCTATTGTCGCTGCAGACAAATGTTGAGTTAAACTCCACCCATCCATTACTCCAAGCACTTCTAATTAACACCACAAACCATTTGTCCCAGGCTGGCTCCAGCTTACCTCTCAGGTGAATCATCCTGCTGATGCACATTATTCTCAACAAGACTCCGACTGAGAGCAGTCTTCGAGTTCGCCTCCATGCCTCTCTTGTCCTGCGCTGCCAGACCGTGGGACAGGCCGTCCAGAGCCGGATTGAGAGATCTGGACATGTAGGTGTCGGCTGAATGAGGCCTCTGGTGGAAGGGCGAGGTAGGGCAGGGAGACAGACGGTTCATTAATGGAGTCAGGAGGTCCGCATGGCCCGCATTGCTGGGCTTCACCAGCCGGTCCACGTGGATGTTGAGGACCTTTTGCTGGAAGGCGCATGAGAAGGCACCTGGAGAGAGGTTCTGCAGCCAGGATAGCAATGACAAATCCAGTTCATCACAGCCGTTCCCGCAGAGCAAGTCCACGCCAAGCAACACCTCACCCTCTGTGATTTCCTCCCCAGTTGCTTTGCTCTAGAAAACAGACGCAGTGTTGTTAAAACCAGGGACCAAAGCTGAAATTGTGAATTTGAAGTGAATGCAAGATTGCAATCACAAATTTTAAAACTTGTCCTGTAACTTTCTAGTATTCGAATGAGATCTCATAGGAATTTGACTTTATATTAGATGTTGGCACTTAAAACCAAATGGGGATTTGTGGCAGGAAATGATACTGTAGGGTTACCCTTCCATTATATCTCTACACTGGTTTTGAGAGAAACGATTAGGTCCATTCAATTTTTAATGCAACATCAACACTCACTAGGGTTTCCTTGTAACACTTTCAATGTTTGGGGGTGATATTACCTGACAGAACTCCACACAGCACTCATAAAGAATCCCTTTAATGAGCAGTTGAAAGAGGCGGTTCCCGCTCGCCCTGAAGCCTGCCTCACTCAGCTTCCTGTCCGCGGGGATGAACTCAGCCACCATAGCACAAGCCTCCTCGAAGCAATGGACACGTGCCGTGCTTGGATTCCAGTCTTTGAACTCTGCATGGTGGGTGAGGCGAGGGAGGGTGAGGAGGAGACACAGCTTGCTGTAGTCCTCCTTGGTCGGACAGAACTCCTCCAAACTGTGGAGGCACTTGACGGCCTCTTGCATGGTGAGCTCCAGCTGTAGATGGGAAAAAAAACATTACAGAGGTTGTGTCAGTATGTGACTGTGATTATGCTTTTTCAGAGTGTGAGGTCTGTTTTTGTAGAATCCCACTGGTATTGTTATATTTAACTGAATTTAAGTGGAGAGTGTACATGCTCCATGATAGTGTTATGTTTTCAGAAGCTTTTTTTACTATGCAAAAAGTGGATTTCTGATGGTAACATGGTTTTTCATACAAGCCATTTTGTAGTAAATATGGGAACTTTTAAAACTGTGAAAAACTGGAAGACTACAGAGGCTAACATTATAACACACTCGTCCAATTTGTCAGAGAGGTTAGAGAGACTGTCCTTTAAACAGTATGTCTTCAAGCGAGATGTTGTATGGATGACTTCTATGTATCTCTCAGTAGGAAGACCAATTTCTCTCTGGGATCATTCAAGTTTAAGGTCATCTGCACTGTTTTCCAATTATTCATATACAGTTTATTCATATCCAGTTCAATCAGAGGCTTATTGCTGACCACTGAGCAAACTGAATATATACATACATTTTGAGGATCTTCAGCTGCAGACATGGCGTTATTTACACACAGAGCTTCCAAAAACTTCTGCTTCAGAATGATGTAACGGAACCTGGAAACATAAATAAACATAAACATAAATCTCAGTATTAAGAAATATATTTTGTAGTAGATGAATTGATTAACCCTCTGGTGACATTTCTTGGATTAAATTATTTTTGATAAACTTGTTCTTTCATTAGGTAGGACAACTGAGTTTAAAAATCTCTTTGGTGGTTGCTGAGAAAGAGAGGCTACCAGTTATATGATGGAATCGTGCCAGTACAGTACTGGGAGTTGACCTAATTTAGTTCCTGAGGCTACCAGTCTCCACTTCACTGTCAACTCTTACCCACTCACCAGTGAAGGAAAATGTCATTAATACTGTACTTAATACTGTATTGGAAACACATGCAAACAAGCAGTGTGATTGTACTGAAATTAATAATTTCCCCCACATTATGTCTCTCACCTTTTCTTGTCAAACTTGTCCATTCCTTCCAGGGGTTGAATGAACTGCATCACCTCCTCCCATTGGCCGTCCAGAATCAGTTGCCTGTTGAAAGCAGCCCACGGACAGTTAAGAAATCATTTGCAATCCCTTTTCCTATCTCAGTGGTACTATTTTGTGAGTCAAAATGCCGCAGTCAACCATGAAAATATGAATTTAGTCCAAAAAAAAAATGCAACACAATAAAACAAAATGGTGGAAAAGTGCACCTTGGGATATTGAGATAAGTATAAATCCACATCCTGACTAAAACTCAGCTATGCCCCCTACAAATGTAAAGTCTAATCAATCCTTTCAGCCAACTCTGATCTTCTCCTGAGTGTCACATGAGTCTGTTGTACTGTCATACCTGAGGAAGAGCATGTCGTCAGAGTACAGTCCATTAATGACACCGCTCTCCTTCTCTAAGGCCAGCATGCTAATGTGCAGCTTCCTGGAGTTGAGGAAATCCAGGATCAGCTTGATCACCTCTGCCTCCTTGATGTTGATTGTCTCCTCTGCCGTCATGATTACAAATCTGTGGTGGCAGCTTATAGAGAGAGAGAGAGTTGTAGAAAGTCACGTTGATGGCAAAGTCGCATCAAAAAATAAATTTTTTTATGGTTCATAACCTCAGTTCAAGGACTTTCATTCTAAAATGACTGTACATTTCCACTATTTAGGGACAATGCTGTCTACATTCGTTAAATTGATGTTACAGCCAAAAATAAAGACAAAGTTGATTTGTTGTCAAATTGCATAAACCTCAGATCATTATTAACATGCAATCTGTCAATCTGTTATTTGAAATGCTCTGCTGACAAATACTGTTAAAATGTAAAAACATACAGCACTTAATATACAGCATGACCTTTCATTATGTGGGTGCAGATGTGTGAAGCAGTGGCGTGAGTACCCATGCAGCTTAACAGTTTCAGATCAATGGTAACGATGTGAACATAGATGGATACTCATGCTGACTTTTATTTCAACACCGATGCCCACTGGCTTATACACTGTGGACCACACTGTGGATCAATTACTGTAATATTCCTACAGGGACTTCTAGTGTTTCTACTCTTCTGCTCAATAACAACATTGACCTGATTAACTACATTTCTACGGCAGCTTATGTCTGCATGTTCCAACAGTGAGGTTTAAGTGAGTTAACGGTATCGCTCGGTACTTTGCATCACCAAATTATAGTATTTCTATAATACTCCTATAATGACTTCAAGTATATTTGTGAGTTTGATATTAAGTTTAAAGTGGCCTTACTAGATTTAATTGTTCTATAGGGTGCAGTAGGATCCATATAGCATTATTGCACTTGGTGTTTTGTTTAATCTCACCATAATACTTCAATATAGTGAACAGTTTTGGTATGATACTCGACAAATATTTAAGGATGCAGTCCTGAAGAGTCGGCCGATTAATGGTTAAACACTGGGACATCATATAGGCAGCTACAGTAAGGCATGAAGAGATCTCCATTATGCATGAAGCACTCGCTGTGTCTATGTAGAAAGGCTGAGACGAGCATTGATGCCTCCAGGTGTCCGTGCTGGAGGCAGAGCAGCCGGTGACACCGCCCTGTTAGTCGCCGCACACAGACACAACATCCAGCCCTGGATGTGACAGCAGGTCTGCGGCCCAAACCTGACAGCCTCAGCACTTCTGCTGCGCTCAGACACACCTTGTTTACTTGAACATGACAGCACATAGCGCACACTCTCACAGACACACACACAGCCGCTCAGTGTTACACACACATGCAGGACAACAGCATTCAGCAATGTCATTCATTTTCCCTCTAAATGTACAGGACATCATGCAAGAGTACACTCCGGGCTAACACGCCACCGTGCCTACTCCTCACCTGTCGGTCTGCGCAAACACCACGCCGCATTAAAGCCACTCCGCGCCGTCTGCAGTCTCCAAATCTAACAGTATCGACGGAGAAGATGACAGAAACTGTTGTTTGGACGTTGAAATCCTTCTCAAGAAAGCTCCTTTCTGCCTTAATTCTTGTACACAGCTCGCCGTTGCCATGCGGACGCAAGCCGCAAAACCACCAATCAAATGCAGCGATGACGCCCTGTGGTTGTCACACCCACTGCATGGCAAAGATAAACTTTCAACTGATGTAGAGGGAAATTAAAAAGGTAGGCAGGTTGTAACTATAGTGGTGGGAAAATCTTTTTCTAAATTGTTGATTAAAAAAGGAGCCGTGTAAAATAGTGCATCCGTTCACTTTACTACAAAAATTAGTAACTGGGTTTGGTAATTAAAGTCAGTGGTGGTAGAAATGTGTCAATGAGACTGTGAGTACTCATGTTGTGTAAATGTGTCATTTAATGAAAGAGCAGTCATGTAATCCGTTTCTATCCCGCATCCAAGGGAAGGACTGGCATGGGGAAAACGGCAGGAAATGAATACAAGCCATCCTGGATGTCAGAACTGGTAATGGGCCGAGTCTGACACGTGTGGTGTACCTAAGCCTGGTAGTGGGTTGTTGGACTCCGTTGTTGGACTCCGGCAGCCAGTCGGACCGCACTTCAGTCGAATTTCTCGGCCAAGGCCCGGCCGAGTATTTTTCAGGATGACATGTATAACAGCAGCATAAGAAAAGTAAACTGGGGAACAAACAAACACATAATCTTTTCATACCTGTGACAACATCGGAAGTAAGGTGAACAGGAAATGAGGCATGCAGGGAGAAACCTGACTGGCGCGCCATTTCTGCTTTACACGGACGCTAAACACCATCGTGAACTGAAACATGACTTTGTGTACAGTCCCAGGCGTTTATATCCTGTTAGCTTAAAGAAATCAACTGCCTGGTACTGGAGGTAAGTCTGACAGCGTTGTTTGTGAAAATGTTCATTTCTTGATGCTTCATGCTTGGGACATCTACTGGCCTGAGTGTAAAATAGGCAAGTACAAACCTTTGTATTTCACAAATTGAATGAAAGTATAGGGATTTTTCATTCATTCTTTCTGAGTAAACATCTTTTATAAAACATGACACTGAGTCTAAAGTCTCAACATTAACAGTGTTATTATATATGTTTATTATCTTTATTTATTCATGTCATATTTGCTCGTATATTTACTCTAACGTTGTATATGGAGAAGTTGTCGTTCCCATTATGCTACTACTCACCAAAACAAAAATAATATACAGTAAATGACTGAATACATAAGATGTCATATAAATAAAACATTTTGTCTCATCTTGTTATGCAACCCTGTGTCAAATGAGAAATAAATTAACCTTGTATCCTTTCACTTATTTAGTATAGATTGTGCATTATGACATTCCTTACTGTTACCACCTGTAAGAGATTTATTGGCTGTTCCAGTGACTGTACAGGACTAATAAAGATAACTGCCAACTGATTATAGCCTACATGTAGAAAATACCAATTATGCTGTAAACAGCAAATGGACTGAATGATTACAATAAAGAAATTACACCAGTTATGGATGGGCATGAAATGTGCTCTATTTACAATGCATCTTCATCAGCAACACAGTGTTTTCGTTCCCTCATTCTGCAACATGAATGTTTACTGTCGCCATGGCAACAGGTGCCGATTTAGTAGTTAACGTTAGCTTAGTTTACATATTAACAACGAACATTAACATTGTTATACGTAATTTCTTAACAAAACAAATGTAAACACCAACAGCCATAATATCAAAGACCAGGTCTTAACCATAACCATGTCATTTCACACCGTTAACGTAGTGCACGTTAATTTTCGCTGATTATTTGGGGAAATAAAACAGCTCGTAGAAGACTGCGTGCTCTTATTCTGAAGAGCAGAAATGGCGTCGTCAGCAGGTGAGCACGTGTTTTCCCAAAGTAGCTGACTGACACAAGTTGATTTTCATTCAGACTGACCGAAAGTTTGTCTCAAAACTAAAATGCAAATCTACAAGCGTAGACCTGAGATCCACAAATGCGTTTTCGTTTCACAAATAGAAAATTGATTCAATTTCAATTGTCTTTGAAAGCTGTACATGTTTGGAAGATATTCACAAATGCTTTTCATTTATTTCTAAATATATTCAAAGTATTCACAGATATGTTTTTATTCATGGAATTTGTTTGTGTATTTGCAGATCCATGTTATATTTGCAAATCTACATTTTACAAATCTATTTCTTGTATTTGTGGAACTCGTTTTATATTGATAGATTACACATTTACTCACTGATTGTCAATTTGTTCACACAAATAATATTCAGACGAATTTACCTCTACTAAACTCAGCTGTGCGGTGTCCCAATCATCAGTTTTGGGTCCCACTCTTTTCTCAGGATAGAAGTATTTTTCAATTTGTATGTTGATAATACACAGTTATGCATTGCAAGCTTGTAAACAATAGGGTTATTAGTAGCCTTGATGTCTTATAATTTTCTCTAGATCAGTAAGGATAAGATTGAGGTTACACACCTTGAATTGTTCGATTATGTTGCCTCACACAAAAGCTTTGATATAAAGTGTCCTCTGTAAAACACCTCCTTCATAATTTTCTATAAATCAATACAAAATAAAACCATAATCATATCAACCCTGCTTACTAAAGTATCTATCTATCTATCTATCTATCTATCTATCTATCTATCTATCTATCTATCTATCTATCACTTTCCCTCCTTTTAAAGTAGAAATTTTGTTTTACAGTTAATACCATATAAATGCTGAGGCCATGCTTAAGTTTATTAAATGCTAAAAGGAAAAAAAACAAAAACAAAAATTAAACTACATGTTCAGCAATATGTTGAATGACAGCACAGTGTCTGACAAACAAAACAAGGTCATCATAGTAATAGGTATGAGCGCACATGAACACACTGTACAATATCATTACACTTTAAATAATCTTTTCCCTTGGCCTTAAACAGCCAAAAGCAGGTGGACAGAGCTTTCTGTGGACAAATCCTTTCAATAAACAACAAAGAAACTTCTTCACTTCTTCACACTGTCATATTGTTTTACATTTTCAAAGACATGTATATGCTCTCTTTTGGTCATAAATACCCCCCCCCCCCAGTTGAAAAGCAAAGCACCATGTTGGCAGATTTGATTTGTTGGAAATCATACCTTCGAATGGTGTTGACTTGACATTCTGTGGCAAAAGGAACATGTTGCTGACACCAATGAAACCCTGTAGCGAGTCTCTTACCCGTATGCAGCAACAAGGATCTGCCCATTCTGCCATGCATTATTCTGTGAGATTCATTCTCCCAATAATAGGAAAAACAAAGAAATCTAACCTGGCCTGGTTAGGACATGTTCCATTCATATGCGACAGATGCTGCTAATACACACTCAGATAATGTTTAGTTTGGGTTAACACACATTTGTGTGACAAAAGAACAACTGATGCACAGATGTGTTGAAAATGACAGCCATTTTGTAACAGTGTGGCCATTTTTAATGAGTCAGACAGTAACTCACTGATGCATGACTGGCTTCTTTAATAACAGAGCAATTGATTTTTAACTAATCAGAAATCTAGACTTTGTGTGTGCACTATGTCAACTACATTTTGGTGCTTGATGGACCTGAAGTGCCTTAAAGCTTGATGAGTGCAGACATTATTAAGATGAGTAGTGTGTTATCTTGAATTGAATACTGTCAAGAGAGTACTAGCACAAAGATTTCATTTTAAATCCTGATATAGATATAAAGAGAAATACATCTTAGGTGTCATTATGTCTTGGATTTTAGTCATGTTCCTGATACCAGTGGCTGAGTGTGTGATTGTGCATTATCTTAATATACTGCAAAGTTTCTACATGGTGCAGTGGGCAGCATTTCAAAATACAGAAGAAATAATACTGAGGTGTTTTTATTTGTTCACAAACCTGCTGTGAACCAGCAACAAAGTGATCTACAACACTGGTTCTCAACCTTTTTGTCTGAAGCAATGCTTCCATGTAAAGCCCCGCTGTGAGTGCCAGCAAACCACCAGGTCAACTCTGATGCTACAAGGGTTAGTTTTACTAAATTATTGGTTTAAGTTTTAAAGTTTCAACTACTTACGAGAAAAAGAAATGTATCATAACATGATAACATGATAGCATATTTGTATATTAGAAATATGTTTTTCACACATTGTATATTATAGCTCAAATCTTCTGAAGGTGTCCAGACCCAGAGGTTGAGAACCAGTGACCTAGAGTAACGTCCTGCATTCTTTAAAATCACCTTCTCAAAAAGGGTTCTGAAAAAGCTGAAACCGCTTGGCTTTGTTGAGCTGAACACACGTGTACCATGTGGCTGATCCTAGCTGTATGCAATTAGTTTTTTGGCCCTCTGTAGTTTTTACGTACCTTAATATACAAACTGTTTTACCCACGGCGATGAAGAAAAAACATGTTCCTCCAAATACAAAAAGAGCCTCAGTATATACGCTGCTTTACAACCATCTCATTGCACTCGCACACGCTAAAACAAAACAAGCATAAGGCCACACATCAACAGGATAATGCAAACAAAAATCAATCTGTACATGAATTAAAAACATTCAGTGCTTCACTGTACCGAGTAAAATGTCCTAGCATTCATACTGTCTCTTTTTTTTGACGTTTGGCACATAGGAAACAAGAAGAACACTCATACATGCCTTCGTGAACTGACTTAAACGTGACAGTCTCTAGAAACACAGAAGTGATAAGCATTTACATCATTCTTCAACAGTGGCATACATTCCAGTTGCTCCTAATCTTTGAGTCCTATCATGTCCGGTCCAGAGTAAGGAGAAGAAAGAAGGACAGGAATGCAATGAGAGGAAAAACAAACATGAAAAAGACATATATGCATTCATCTAATTGGCATTGCAGGTGTTTGAATCTTTATGGATATGTACAATGAAGTGCAAATTGAAATGGGTATGTTCCATTCGAGGGGGAAATGGTGATGTTTGGGGTAACAAGTTCCATTAGGACAGGGCAGGCACTACTTTTTTAGGGGTGGCTGGCTTCTTGGTTTGCCAGAGGTGGTTGTGGATCGTCACCGCGTCCACGCTGGCCGACATGGTCTTGGCTGGTATCTGACTAAATTGCTTCTTGTCCGAGTTGTACTTGTACAGGCCATCGATCATCTTGCGTGTGATGCTCTTGGGGCCAATACCTGTCAGCTTGTTGATCTCTTCCGTCTCGGGGCAGTAAGTGTAGAGGGAGCGGAACTGGCAGCCGGCATCACGGAACAACACTAAGAAGTTGTTGGCTTCTGATTTCTCCATTTCCTGTTAAGGTCAGGGGAGAGAAGCTCATTAGATACAGTATGGAGGCCATGTATACTGAAGGGACAAAAAAAAAGATAGAAAATAAAGTCTCTGAATGGACATCCATGTGACTTAACAATTTTTTTTTTGTATGTGAGGTTTCCTTGATGGACCTTTGTAAATCACTATGAAACCCTCTTACTTTAAATTCTAAAACAGTGAGTGAACGAGATCTTTTATTTTGACCAGGCTTTATTTCTAATTTCTCCTGTTCCCAGTTTAATGCAAAGTCAGTCTTCCTCCATGTTTGCCTGTATTGACAAATTAAATAAAATGTACATTTCCACATCACTAATTCCATCAGTACAAAAAGGTCCTATCATTACTCACCCCTCTGCTGTGTTTTTCCTTTGAACTTAAATACTGTTTTCATTCACAAATTAATTCCAGTCACTCTTTTATTATAGAACAACTCCACCATTATTTGAATAATTGCAATTTACAGTAGAAAATTTGTCACACTCATGTGCATTTGTTTCATGCCAGTAAAACCAGACAGGAAAAAAAGGGAAGAGATTTTAAACCCCAAAGTGTTGAGCGCACGTGGTGTGAATTATCAATAAAGCCACCAGGACAACTTGACCTCTACAGTATATAAAACAATATGTTAAAAGCTCCATGCTGTTACCTCCAGGATCTTGTTCTTTTGCCCCTCATTGACCTTGCCTGCGAGGCAGCAGTGGGCCAGAGCATTCTGGATGATGTGCTTGTTAGACTTGGCACTGGGTTCTTTGTAGAGCTTCGGTCCTGAATGAGAACAGGGGAGATAATGTCAGGATGAGGCTGTTGTCATGGCAACCATTCCACTTATTTCAAAGGAAATCCCTCCATCGTTTTGCTCTTTCTTTTGATAAATCATGTATGAGGATTTTAACTGGTAGCATTTTTCGGTGTTATCGGTCAGTGTGACAAAGGAATATGAGCTATGAATGCAGCACTCACAGCACAAAGAATTGTTCACACATCAGAAATTTCTGGATTACACGGAGAGGAAACCATGCCAAGAATACCGTGGATATGAAGTAGTAGACATTTTTAAAAAAAGGCCTTCAGTATTAGAATAAAAACTAAGCTAACGATAAAAATGACCCAAGAAGAATTAAACCCTAAACTCTATCATGTTATTCAAAAACATTAGCTATAATGTTGGTTGGCATTTAGCATCCCTTATGTTATAAATATTTGATTTCATTTTAAAATTTGCATGCAAAAGATATTCTGTAGAGGAAATGTGTTAAGTTGACCTACCAGTGTACTCTGTGTTGGATGTCACAGAGGAGGTTGTGGATCCATTTTCCCAGTCCTTCTCTCCATTCCTGCTGCTGGAGCGGCTCGGGGACAGGAAGCCATCTGCAGAGTCAGGCCTAGAACACACACACACACACACACACACACACACACACACACACACACACACACACACACACACACACAATTAGTTCACCTTTCTGCATGGGTGCTGCTCCTGAACACTCAGCAAATTATACTGTAGGCAGGGCAGGAAAAAACTGTGCTATTCATAAGCCAACTAGATGTTTTTTTAAATACAGAGCCATCTCCAAACATGATTCAACCCAGCCATTGTAAACCAGTGGAATTTGACTGTTGACTGGTGTCATTTTCCCACCCTGTCTACATCATATTTGCATAGATTTATCCTTTGCTATGGCGGAAACTGTGCGTACTATTTAAGCACACAGTTTGAGTTTGGGCTTGGTTTAGTTGTAGAGCCTTACAGTAACTAGTAAAGCAGCAAAGCTTGCAAGCACAGGCAGTGAGTGCAGTGATGTGAAGCAGTCTGGTGCATTGAAGGTCAGTAAAAGAGTTCAATCAATTACAGTGCAGCACTTGGCGTTTACTTGCTCTGCTTTTGTGGACGGCAACTGCATGGTGTGTCCCCTCTGTACACTGGCAACAAGTGATTTACTAATATACAGAGTGACGACCACTATTCCACTGGGATTATAATTCATTCAAAATACACTGCTCTAATTATATGTAATTATGTAAAAGTCCATGAGCAGGGCAATTGTACAGTAAGAGCAACTAAAGCCAACCCTTGCTCACATGTGTTTGTGGTGCTTTTTTGGGAACATAAGCTGCCCACATTAACAAGTCATTTAGTTTTCTTTAGTTTCTCGAAAAGGCAAAATCTTCCAATAGGATATACAAGTCTAATTTGGATTCAATATATCTTGATATGTTTCCAGAACAGTTTGAGATGAATTTAACATTAAGTAACTATCTTCAATACCTACTGGGTGATTTTAAGACAAAATATATTGTTGAATGACTTGATAAGATGGGTGTTTTATGCAGGGTGTACTCTACAGGACTGGTGATGTAGTGGCTCTTAACAAAGTTAAACAATTTACTTTGAAAGAAAGAAGTGGAGGAGTGTAAATTGGTGTGGGAGGCACAGCAGAAGGGTGGTGAAGTGGAAAAAGAGAAGTTAATGTTTTGTGATGGCAATGCTGGTAAAAGCGTAGCATTAGACCAGTGCTTTGAAGTCAGTCATAAAAGAGAGATGTTGCTTTTATTATAAGTGCTATTCAATCCTTAATAAAACCCAGTGAGGGGACAGGGTTTCAGCATAGGATTGTGCTCAGGACAGCGTGAAGCATCTTAATGTTAAACTGAGGGGCAGAAACTAACCTTCTCCTTCTCAGTTTAGGAGAGCTCAGAAAGTGGAGGAGACTGCCAGAGGCTAAACTAGCACTTCTGACATGTGTGAAAGAGCAGGAAAGAAAGTAGTAAGAAAGGAACATAGGAAGAATACAGGAGAAATGTTAGACCTGAGGACTGGAGTTAGTCTGGAGAGGTCAGTAAATGTGACCATTACTGCACATGAAGAATAAACTGTTAAAGACTTATGTTAAAAATCACTCCAAGATCAAAGTTCATCAGATACTCTCAGGTTTCACGTGAAGTTTAACAACATTATATGTCCAGTCTAATTGATGGCACCACCCAATCAGCTGAGCTTTTCTTATTTTCATACTTTTAACTAAACATATCCCACCGCTGTATTCCTGAATGAATCAGGGTTGTGTATCCAAAAGTGAATAAAACCCAAGAATCATCAAACTTTGAGTTTGGATTAAAAAGTTTCTTATTGCGTTTGGTTTATTGCATTTGACACCATTGTTCCACCAGCAATCAGAGACTTAGTATATTAAAAACGTCTCACCTTGGTGTTCTCTTCTCAGATTGAACGCTGTCGCTGTCTCCCAGGTTGAGGGAAGCCAGGGACAAGCTGGACACTGAAAAGACACGTTGGCGTGAACCTGGATGTGAGACAATGAGATGTGGCACAGCACGACACGATTACACCGACACCACGAATGATCACGAGACCAATATCTTATGGCCACTGTGTTTTGTGCCAACCCCTTTACGCAGCAATGTAGCAATGAATTCTCACATTGATAAAACACACACACAAAACTGATATGGTCACAACTTACAATACATGGTTAAATGTGTATAAATGCATATTATATAATGAATTATTCAATTTACATAAAAGAACACATGAAAAAAACATGTTAGTGCTACATTGCTCCTTCAGTTTGTCAGTGTTAAATTTGAAGCCCTACTGTATTATTTTGCACCTTTTTTATTATATACAACAGAAAAAGATTGTTGCTTGTTATTATTTCCTATTATATATAATATAATATCGATTGGGATCAATTTATCTAATGTATGATATATCAATGCAAATGTCACAGTTCTTCCAGTTGAAAGCTTAAACTGGCCTAATTAGATTCACAAAACAAGAAAAACGGACACATCAGGAATGTAATAAAAAAGACTAGCTGGTTGTATAAGATGTTTTCAGGTGGCACAAAGCAGAGTGGCAGCAAGACACACAGATTCGACAGATGGGATGACCTTGACCTCTCTGACTGGAGGTCATTCCCATGGTTACCTGTGGCAGCTCTGACAGGGGTTTTGGGGGAGTCCATGCTGTCACGGTGGATGGACTTTGGCCTGCCCCTCCTCTGCTTGGTGCCCGCGGCTGGTCGAGGTTTAATGACGGTGTCCATGTCCTCCATCAGTTTGAGCTGCTTTCTCCTGAGGTATTCCTGTTTGATGAACTCCCTCCTGGCCTTGTCCTCCTCCTTCCTGAGACGCTCCTCCTCTGCTTTCAGTCTGAACAGACAGACCAGACGGATGGAAACAGAGTCAGAGCAGTGATAAGAAATACTGCATGTGTTTATAGCTTAGGAATTATATACGGTTATACCCTGGAAAAATGAAATAAAATAAACACTGAGTAATTTCATGTCAAGTGTAAAATGACAAAAATTTTCTGGTTGCAGCTTCTCAAACGTGTTACTTTTCTTTGTCTTCCGTGACATTAAATCAAATATCTCCTGGTTTTCACTGTTAGTTGGACAAAACAAGCAATTTGAGGATGTCATCTTGGGACTGTATAGATTTGCGAAATAACCAGCAGATTAATATACAGATATATAAAATTATCCGTATTTGTATTACACTAATATTGGTGTCAACAAATATTTCTAATATAGGACATTCATTTAATAGTAATCTGCTTGAATAAATTCATTTCCCCCTTCCAAGGCTTAAGAGCACACAACAGTGTGTTCCCATGCTTGTGTGTTCTGAGAATGTGTACGGACTTTCTCTCCAGATGTGTCAACGTACCGAGCTTCCTCTTTCTTTTGCTCCAGCTCAGCCTCCTGCTGCATCTTCCTCTGCTGGCTCTCCTTCTCCCTCCTCATCCTTTTCTCCAGCAGCGCTGCTCTCTTCTGAGCCATGTTCTCCTCAGCCTTTCCCTCCTCCTGAGCAAACAAAGTCAGTTACCCTATACTGCTTCAGGTAAATGGTGTTCCACGCAGAATAAGAATTCCGGGTCATTTAATAAAGTAACTGTTTTATCTGCAGTTTATTGAGGAAAATAGACCTTCTATAGTTGTGACATGCTGTAGATCAAGAGGCTGAATGTTGAGTGTTATTACAGTCTGATACTCCTTAAATCATTTTATTCATCTGCTCTAATATAATAAATGAGATAATAAATGAGATAATTCCAAAACCTGAACTGTTAGTGTGAAAGGTCAACTTCTTGTATAATTAAATGAGACAGTAAAAAGGCTGGCAACAGAGTAGAGGATTTTTCTCTGGGCTAGACATTCTTTTTTTTTTTGACACTAAAACATCTATTGCAATTGATGTATTGAGTATAGATAAGAAAAACAAAACAGCATTTTCCTTATTTCATGGATATTTATGGCCACATCTCACTGCACTTAAGATAGTTTTGCATGAACCTTGACTAAAGCAAGAGAGCAGCAGACTATTGGAAACATGGTTTGTAAAATATTGACATCTCATACAGACTCAGAATCTATTATTAATGTCAAATCGTGTTTTTTTACTACAGCCCTACAATAAGAAACTCAATTGGAATTCAGTTTTTCCCAACATAGAGTAGGTATACCAGCCAGCCTGCTATATCATAGAATATGATATGATATAAATCAGTTTCATCTAGATTTTTATTTTATCTGAACATCTTCATTGTTCGTCCCTCGGTATCCACCCTCACAATCTATTCAGTTTAACACTTCTCCAACCCCACATTACCACAGCTGTGCCTGAATTATTCACAACAGCCCCAGTTTTCTGACCTAAATCGAGGCCCAGACTGCAGATAGCAAGACATCTTACAACCCATAAATGGAAAGATAACACTGTCCTCAAGCTGGCTTGTTTCCGGAACAATTCACCATCTCATATTAGGAACAACAGCGTTTCCTGATAAAAAACAAACATGGCTGCCCTAGGTTCAAATGTATAATTGCTTCTTTTCCAGATCTTCACCACTACATTTTAAAGTTTATGCTGTTGGCTTTATGTTTATTTAATGTTTAATTACACATGTTTTTTTTGTTTTTTTTAATGACTGGTGATCTTATTTGCCGGTGTTATTACTCTCTGCTGCTGTTATTCAACTCTCTTGAGTGACTGTACTCATTTTTGTACATTACACATTTGGCCTTTGAGCAAATCCTTCTTCTCATCTGTTTTAAAAAGAGAAGCCGCTACAAAGTGTAGATAATGGGCTGAAATGAAATTAAGGAAAGTCCAAACATTCTTCATGTAATACGGTAACAGACATTGTCTGAAACAACAGCCTACCTTGAAGAAGAAACCACGACACATCTTCTGCTCCTCATCCAGGCCTTCCGCATTTCCCTGCTGCATCTCCAAACCATCATCAAGGATCAGGTCCTCCAGTGGTTTCACGACTGAAAGAGGAACCTCAATCAAGCTGCTCTTTGCTTGGCCTGAAGCTTCTGGCTGGGGAGGGATCTCTGTGGGTGTCAGTGTGAAGGTTTCTACCACAGGGTGGGCCAGCACCTCAGGGAATGATGACTCTATGGTAGGTTTGACATCTACAACTGATTTGTGAACGGCAGTGATCTTGGATTGGTTGTGAGCCTCTGTTTCCTGGGTTTTGGCATTTGAATCTACTTCTGTTTTCCCTCTTTTGTTCTGCATGGTGGGGGAGCTGGGGGGGGGGCTGGCTACACATACACTGGCAAGGTCCCTCTCTGAGGAAAAGAGGGAATCAATCTCCTTGTTTTTATCTCCATCTGGAGCTGCTGTCTCCGGATTGGCGGTTGCTGGTTTCTCTCCCATGTAAACGAAGGAACTTGCCAAAGGCTGGCAGGGAGAAAATCGACGCAGCCTTGGGATGCTATCTACTGATTGGGGGGCGGTTAGGACTCGATTGTAGGGGGCTAGCTTGAGCTCGGTGGGACGAGCAGTGCGGGGATTACGTGAGTGGAAGGAGGCAGATTTTCGTTTGATGCTGGTTGGAGAGCGGTGGGTGGAACGAGGGGAGTCAGCAGGAGAGGAGGGTCCTGAGGATCGAGTAACAGCTCCGGATCGACTGTGTTTTTGCGGTGAGGGGTTTGTATGTGAAGGAGGGATGACCCACGCCTGCTGATGTTGTTGCTCCCTCATGGCCATGATGACTTCCTGCTGCTGAGCAAGTCGCTGCATTTCAGTCTGGAGGAATGCTAATGAGTGGTTCAGCTTCTCAATAGAACGCGTATACTCTGTGAGGTCCACCTCAGTTAGCTGAGCAGGACTTTGTCCACCCTCCTCTCCTGCAACGGGTGACTTTGTCCAACAGGAGGCTGTGTTGCTTTGTTCTGCCCCATCAGGTGTGTCTGCTTTGCTCCTTCCAAATTTAAAGACGGGACTTGTGCTTGCTGCCTTGCCTTCTCCCTCAGTTTTCCCTCCTTCCTCTCCACTGGCAGCCCCATCCCCTTTTCTCTTTACCACATTGAGAAACGCCGAGTGACCCATCTTTTGCCGATGTCTTGTAAAAGCAGCCTCCACTTTCTTCTTCTGTGCTTCAATGGCTTTCCGTTTCTCCTCCAGCCTCATCCTCAGCTGTACCATCTCTGTAGCCATGACCTGAGCAGGGTCATTGGGTGGAAGCTGGACAGGTGTTGGTGATGCTTGTGCAGTAAGGGGTGATTTGGTTGGTTGATGGATGGGGCTGTGCTCAGGGGTTGGGGCCCAGGAGACAGATAACGGGAGGCCAAACTCAGAGCCCTCAGGAGTGGTCTTGAGGGAGCTGCTGCTGCCCCTCCCTGAGTCTGGCGCTGATGGATTGATCTTCTTCAGCTTCTGTTCAGCAAAGCTGGTCAACTTCACCCCTGTGGGGGATTTGCTCTGGCTGCTTGGGCAAGGGCTTGGCGTATCCATATCCAGCTCCATGTTCACGGAGCAGTCTTTCAGAGAGGAATCCTCATCTAGCATGTCCTCTGTTCGGATATGGATCCCAGTGTCCACCTCTGTGGTGTCTGTGGTGCTCAGAGGTCCTTTGGAGTCCACCTCTGACACCGGCTCTAAGCCACCAACAGTAGACTGACTGTGCAGGAAGAAACCGTTGTTGATGCCCTCCACTGGGGGCCTGCTAGGACTATGGATAATCTGCAGGGCTTCCTCCATGGAGGGAGTTGTTGACATGACACTCCCATGTCCGTTGGGATAAGCTTGCTTGCCAGGCTCCATACCAGCTATGCTGTCTGGGCAGCCCTCCTCCTCAATGCCCATACTCTGACCATTCACTGGCTGGAAAGATAAGTTGCGCTTCATTCCACGGGGCAGGTGGTGGACCTTGAAACCAGAACCGTCATCGGTGCTGACAGACCTGACCATGCCACGTGTGGAGGAAAGAGGGGCAGGAGCAGAGTCCTCTTTGTCAAAGGGGATGTCAAAAGACACTCCATAAGGCCCAGATCTTAAGAGAAAAACAAAAAAAAAAACTGTAATTTCATCAACAGCTAACAAATTTGAAAAGGTTATTTGATGAAAGAGTCTGGTTTGGCAACATCACAATACGCTTTTCTTAATCCCCATGGGATGATTAATTCTCTTGGGGATTTGGATTTTAAATGAGCAGCACATGAACAGGACAGCAATATTGCAAACCTTTTCTCTTTAGGCCAGGTGCCGAGATTGCCATCAACAAAGGACATTGAGGTTGACCTCTTAATCTCTCCTGTGGGACACAAGTAAGCAAAGTAAAATTCAAAACAGAGGTTATTGTACCCACAGGTAATCATAGTTTGATATGTATACCTTACAGTACAATTTGGGTAAAAAAAGAATTACCTGAGTTTCTAGGCTGGGGTCGGAGGGGCAAACTGGAGAATGAGAGTAAGAAAATGACAGATATTATATAAATTATAATATATACTTTTATTGTCCTTTTTAGCTTTCATTTATCCAGATAAGGATACAAGGATGCACTTTTAGAAGTACACACAGTATATCACACAGAATTCATGTTACAAAGTTACAAACATACCTGGGTCTTTCAGGACTGGGGGATCTTTCCATGAAGCTTCTCTTAGTTGCCTTGGAGATGGGGATGGCTGGAATACTCTTCAACAAGGAAGAGGGATCTGAGGTGATACAACAGGGACGAATTATCAAACTGGACAGCAACATAACACTGTACCTCATTTTCTCCTTAATTACTTTGCTTTATGTGTGTCACATATAGAATACAGGAACATGCACTTACCACCACTCTCTCTATGCATGATACTGTTGTTGCTATTGCTACTGTGAATGCTATTGGAAGATCAGAGCTTTTAAGACTTGCCTGTGCCTTCGTTGCCCAGCGTTCTTGGTTTCACAAAAGACGGCTTGACCACCTCAAACCACCAAAACAGCTCTGCCATGAACACCAGATAGTTATTCTGGGGGGAAAAAATCAAACAAGAATAACATAAAAAACATGGGTTGTATTCAGTCACTCAGCTCAAAGATACCTTAAACAGACAGGGACAAATTCCCTGCATCCAATTGTCACTTTATTCATAATATCGACTGTCATACAATTGCATTGTACCTTTTTCTCCAGCAGGTGTCTCTGTTGACCCCCTGCAGATACCAGTGCTTATTGTATTTCCACTCTGCATATAAATAATTCACCAATCTTACTCCATTTCATGAGTATCCTCATAAGAGAAAGATGCTTCATAGCTCAAACTACAGTCCAGTGATGTACAAGGGAATATAGCAAAGATATTTTCTCAAATGAGTGAGGTCCTTTTGAATGGAATTATCGCTTCCATGACTTATTCACAAGCTAGACCTTTCATACTGTGAGATTTTTTTTTGTGTTGGCTAACCATATGTAACTAGCATCCTGGCTTTTTACATGGTGGATAAGCTAATTGTCCACTTACTAAATAATGTCAGTAGTACCTGTGGTAGTACAGAGAAGTGATTAGGACATTACCCTAATTTATAAAATAGAGGTCAGCTATTTTTTCTCTTCTCAATCACACAGCATGCAATCCACCAGTTGACCTGAATTAGACAGGTAAGTAATGTTGGAGGGATTTTTGCCACCGCTGTGCCAGGTCATGTCAACGTCCAAATCAGGTCAACATACAGTTGGAGGTCAAACTGCTTGAGGACATTGTACTGCAAAAAATATCCATCTTACAAAGTCATTTCACCCAGGATTATTATATTTTCCTTCAACCAATGTTTTTTTCCTTATAACACAGTAAAAATGTGTGACCTGTGAAAGACTTTTACACTTGTTTTGTAAAGACAATAAATAAGAGCTATGCTGTATAGAGGAGTAATGATACAGTGTGTAGCCTTCAATAGACATTACTGGAGAAGCACCACGTGTTTCAGCCAGCATGGCTGGCATGTCTTTTTGTTGCTCTTTTTGCCAACACTGTAAAAATGTCTAAGTACTTTTTTTTGTAACAAAAGACAATTTTTTGCTGTCATGAGTGAAATTATTCCAACTGTTCTTGATGAAGCTTTGCTTGTTCTAAATAAATATCATTATCCTCGATATATTGTATTGAAAACAGTTTATCTCAAGCAGAATTTTATACACTATAACATATTTAAGGAATCACTGCATGAATAATTATCAGTCAAAACTGTTCAGCTTTTAGAGTGAACATGCTGGTGCTCACTCACAGATGCTCAAAAATACATATGTCTATGCAAAACGAGTGCAGTGAAGCAGGAACGACCTTGAGGAAACACGCCCTCTCCCCACCCTCAGTCCATGGTCTCCAGACAAAGACAGTGCTGCATGGCTCAGCTCTAAAGATACCTGATTCACCTCATCAGCATCATTTCACTCTACCAGCCACACGTTAGAACACACACACACACACACACCATACATATGCTCCTTAAGCCCCTAAACTGCAGCCCAAAAGCTCATCAGGAGGGGCAGAGGCAATTAACACCAACAGCACTGGTCTCCCTTGGGTGTTACTGCTGCATTTTACTTTTTTTTTTTTTTAACCCCCTTTTGTTTTTACCTCACGTGCCGGTGTGCAGAGCTGCAAAAGTCTGAGAAGGTGTGTCTGCAATGACAGAATGTGCTGTAGGTGTGTGAAGTAGCGCACATGCCAAAGTAATTAAAGTCAAGCAGAAAAATATATAATCATCATCTTTACGTGCAAACAGAATAGTTGCTTAGAGTTTAAATTTTTTAACAGTGGGTCAGTTACAAATGTTTCATCGTATCCTTCATCCTTTTCAACATATGTTTGAGTTACATTTGCCCTTCTTGTGCCTCTGGGATTAAACAGTTCTTAAGCATAGAATTGCTAACAAACATCAAGTGAAATACCGAAGTGCTGGTTACCTTTAGGTGTGTTCAGCATTTGAAGCATTCCTTGGATAAGATGAACAGAAGAAGGAAGAGCCAGAAAGAAATAAAGAAAGAGAGGGAGAGAGAGAGAGAGAGCGAGAGAGACAACGATCTCCTATTTTGCGTTCAGCCCAGATTGGTGGCAACAATCCAAATTCACTTCTCTCCTCCCATCTGTCCCTCTGACTACTACGGACACACCAGGTGTGAGTGTTATCGCTTAATACCACCAGTCAGCAGTCACACACACTCACACAGATCCCTAAACAACCTACCACCGCACCACCACTGCGCCTATCTCCCCACTGACTGGCATTACTACCTCATGGACTGCCAGGTCTGCAGCGTTGCCAGATCTGGCTGTTTGGAGATTTGACTGTCAGACTGTGTCACTCTCAGAATGAAAACAGGAACCTGATTGGTGATTACTAGAAGAGCTCGGGG
>NW_019525382.1:99139-239694 GCF_002814215.2 Seriola lalandi dorsalis | reverse complement strand
AGGTGGGGGGAGGAGGGGGAGCTAATCCACTCTGCAGGGATGGGCACAAACAGGCCCCCCCCTCCCCGCCGCGCTTCCTCTGTCCTGCATGTACTACATGTGCACGCACTCACACATGAATGGTGTAACATTTAAATGCACTGTCAATGTATAGGTCTTTCATGTACAAAAATGCAATCAGGAGGTCACACCCTACAAATTGCATTACCCAACTCAGCGAGACACATGACCTAGCCATGCACTGAGCATTCACAGGGCATTAATGTCAACAATCATTGTGCCAGAGAGTTGATTAAAGGATCTAGATCCTGCGGCCAGACAGACAGACTCACTCCAATCTGGAAAACTCACTCTCTTGATTTACCGCCAAGTTTATCAGGCTGCCCTCAGCTGCCCGCTGAACAAAAAACCAAAAAATCCTAGATTTACGTTGTATTTCTAAAAGCAGAAAATTAAAATAACATTTCTAACGGAGGCGAAACACAGACATGAGACCAAAGATTCATGTTAAGATATCCAGTGATGAATTGACGAAGGTATCATGACACTAAAAAGATCGACAATTACTTGAACGTCACATAACCCTTGCACCCCCCTACCTGCTGGTGCTCTAGGAACTGAGGTTTGTTTTAATGCAACACTCAGTGCAAGTCCCACTGGGGATTATCAGCTAATAGGTGGGGGGTGGGGGGGTTAGTTAATCTAAATACTGCATGTGACTTTTGTCAACTGATATCTCACAGTGGACCAGATTGTAGACAAATGATAAACTAACTAACTAAGAGCCATGTTGAAGAGGCAACTTATAACTCACTGCCTTCCTTGGGGCACCCTCAGCATGTCTGCTAAAAGAAAAAAAAAAGAAGTAAATGCTGGCGAAAAACCAAAGCTGGTGAATTTCATTTCTCCTTCTTGGATCCACAGATGGTAATCTACGTGTGCTGTGAATTAATTAAAAGAAAAGCCAGTAAGTGGGAGTGCGTTGACGTGATTTACAAGCCTGGTGTCCATTAGGAAAGAATGGCTTCGTAAGTGATGTGTGTATTCTATAGCATTGGGGGTTGGGAACTGAGGGTTAATTCATTGTCTCTTATTTAGGAATTTTCAAACATAATGTGAACGGATCCCTACTTCACCAAAAATGCAAAATGTACCTGGTGTCTGCAGATGACTAATAATATCTATTAAAGTGTCTAAGCCACACCAGCTACAGTCTAGTTCTTACATTTAAACTGAACTGAGGTGTCTCCCTTAATGCTTCTTTTTCAGGTTTTGTCTTTCTTGTGTTTTGATGTCCTCTGTGTTATTATAGATAAGACAAGAAGTAAAATGTATGACATTTATCTCGTGTCAATAATTTAAGACTTACTTATTTTCAACTTTGAAATGCTATTTTAATAATCCAGTCCTTTTTCAAGGACAACAAAACGTTCCCTTGTTTCATTTTCTTAAATGTGAAGATTTAGCGCTTTTCCTTGTCATTTTTAGATAGTAAACACAACTAGATTGTTGGTCAGACAAAGCAAGAAATTATAATAGGTGTTTTTATGACAATTTATAGAGAAAGCAACTTATCAGTCAATAAAATAATCAGTTGCAACTATAGAAATTTGGGAAATATTCCTTCATACAGTTTTGTGTTCTTCATTCTAAATGGAAAACATCAGGTCTAATAATCTCTAATCACATGTGATGGAAGAATTAGCACAGAAACACATTCAACGTCAAGTGTGATATTTATCATGGTGTGTGCTCCTCTGTGTTTGACTGTGTGTATGTTTCGGTGATGGGACATGTCTAAACACATCATCTAGTTCCCAAACGATGCTGTCCCTCTTCCTCTCTTTTTACACTTCAATCTCCTCTCTAACCATTTCACTCCTCCTCGTTTCTTCTCTCCTGTTTCCATTTTCTTCCACATCAACACCTCTCTCGCTTCCTCCCTCCCTCCAGTCTGATGTCTCGGCTCACTCTCTATAATAAGGTCTCTATTAGTATGACGGGGCCAAGACGTACAGCTGCTGAGGACATGACAACCTGGAAACTGGGTCAAGGTTACTGAATCTATCTGGTTCTGTGTGCAGTTCTGGCTACAATAACTCTGCCCTGCTGGGATTTTTTTTATTTTTTTTATCCCTTGTGAAATCAGCATCAGCAAAATACTGATACTGGCTGCTTCGCACGACTCAATTATTTTTTTTCCATGTTGTGCGTTTAGTCGATGTACTGTATCTGAGCTTTTTGCTGCTTAGAGTGTGAAATCATTTTCAGCATTTCAGCATTTTATCACCAAATTATGATTTATATATATATCTCTATAATATTACTACATATATCAATACCGCTGGTGCTGCACCTCTCTATTTTTCATGTCTAAGCTTCGGAATTCAAGTCTCGGTTTCATAATGTTTGTTGGGAGCACTTCAACTCAGCTGACTAACTTATTTAAGTTTGTGTGTGTAAAGGATAAAAGCATCGCCACAACCACAAAGCCTGTTTTTTATGTTTAAAGTAGCTTGAAAATTGATGTTTAGCCAGTTTGAACAGTCTGCTGATGTTGTCCTTTCAGTGACCTGTATTCTATCTGTGCTGAGAACAACAGTCCTGCATCAGAGGACATGCTGAGGTGACAGTCAGACAAAGTCAAACTCATCCAGACACAGTCCCTTGTTTTTTTGTTTTGTTTGTTTGTTTGTTTTTTTACCACTTATGCAGCTCTCAGGCAAAACACATTGAGATGAACACAAGCACAAACAAACAGGGAGGGAAAGTTACACACCAAACCACCAGACAAATACTAGCACGTTGCCACTGCGGTAGCCATTATGCTTTTTATGTGGCAGAATAGTGACAGAGGCTGTTTTTGTGGACTGCAGTAGCCATTAGAGCTGTTTTATAAAAAGGATAAGTTCCCTGCAGCGACAAAAATACAAACATGTGCACACAGCAACTGACCAAGCAAACTATCATCTATCCTTTAAAGAAGTGGAATCACTGGGTGGAACAATCTCACACATACTTAAATTAAGACCCCTTTTCCCATGAATTCTTTGGCATAAACCTAGTTTTGAAAAACTAGAAGAACAAGAGGAGAAGGAAAACTGCACAGAAGAGTAGAGCCGTATAACGCTAGCACTCCCTTTCTGTTTTGAGTCAGACAGCAATCCAGCAGTGTGTCACCTCTGCCAGTTTAAAACAATAAAGCTTTCTGACTTATTGCTGTCACCTTTGGATATTTTTACCAGACCTGTGGCTGAACTAAGGTGACTCTGCAATCTGTAATCTCACATCAGCAGCAGACAACCCTCAATACCGCACACACATACAGTATATATATAGGCTATGGATGTCAGAGGAGAGGTGTGGGAACAAACACGAGATAAAATGAGCTTGTAAATGAGAGATGGAGTGAGTCAGCGCGAGACAGAGAGAGAAAAGACAATGAGTGATTAAAAAAAGATCAGAAATAGAGAGACAAAGTATGATAGGAGAAAATTAGTCAGAAAGAAACACAAAAGAAAGAAAGAAAGAAAGAAAGAAAGAAAGAAAGAAAGAAAGAAAGAAAGAAAAGGGCAAGCAAGTTCAAGAAGAAAATTGGAGAAGGGAATTAGGAACGAATGACAAGGAAGGAAAGATAGGAAAAACAATGGAAATGAAATTAAAGAAGGAAAGTAATTCAAATTACTTAAGAAAGACAAGGAAAGGAAAGAGTGTGAGGAAAGAATGAAAAAACACATGCAGACATGTTGAGAGAGCAGGCCGAGTGAAGCTCTCTGTGCTTGTGGTTGGTGTAGACAGTTTGGACTGAACGGTTTTTCCACAGCATGACTCACCACACTGGCCCACAGAGCTGCTCATTTCTCCTGTTTCATTTAGACCCTCTGACTGAATACAACAGCATATGGTTTTCTAATTTGTTTAGTCAAAAATCCATGAATGAATTAACACATACAGGATTTGTGTCAGTTTATGGAAACAATCATTAACTTAACATTTGGACATTTGGATTTGTCTGTAATTATGACTTATAGCACTTATCTGGATTTTAGTTTCACAACCCTTTCATATGGGGTTACATTTTCTCACATGGTTGTGTTTCTACTACCTACCACTGGCATAGCTCCTTTCTGGCAACACTTGAAAAGGGACAGTTTGAATATGGTATCGGTTCAGCAGTTTGAATTCTGACATTTCTGATATTTCTCCAAGACTGTAATGACTTTTACACACTAACTGTTAAAGCTATTTCAGAGTGGAGAATTGTTTTGCAGAGAGATCGGGACACCAACCAAACAGGAGCAGTATCACAAAACATACAGCTTGTTAAGTCAGAGCTTTCTGCTTGGTGACATTTTGCACATGTTTATGTTTAGAAAGAACAGAAATTCTTTCAAATTATCATTGAGCTGAAATTACAAGACCAGCTAGTGCCTCCAAATACAAACTCTTACACAGAAAAAAAAACAAAATTAACAAATAATTTCATTTCCAAAATGATCTCAGCATATTTAAAAAAAAACAACAATAATTTACTTTTACTCATTAAAAATCTTTAAAATTCGGGCACTGATCTGTATAAATACTATAACCATGTCACTCAAAGACTTACTTAGCTCACTTACCAACTAAATTTAAATGGTTTGATACAGGAGTGAGGGTCAAATGATTTCAAATGTAAAAGTGAATATCTCACTGTGGAAATGAAACTCCAAACTCGTTATGCATTATTTGAGCAGTACCTTGACGGTGGAGGAGGCGTAGAGCATGTCTTCCAGGCTGAAGTGGCAGCAGCTGTTCAGGTTGTCTTTGCAGAAGTCTTGGATGAGCTGCAGGTTGTACAGCCGATCAGCCAGCGCCATGTTCTCCTTCAGACAGACATCTGGGAGGGCAGAGGGAACCATCAGGAGTCAGGGTCAGTGTGACGTCAGTATGAATTCGATGATTAAAGGGGTTGTGGTTGGATAGTGCTGATGGTACTGATGGTAAAGATCAGAGATGTGTGCAGTGTTGAGGATCTTCAAGTGAAGAGCTGCTGAGGTGTTTAAGCATAATGGCTTGTAAATGACTGACCAATCATGACGGTGGACTGTCATCAACTGGTGGGTGGAGCTGTGTGTTAATAGATTTGAAGAATCGCAACTGATTGATCTTTTGTTCTCGTGAGGTTTTCAGTTTAGTTGAATACTTGTGTATGCATGTACTGTATCCATTATCAACACACTTCATCAGCAAGTGATGTGATTATGTGGTATCATTTGTTGGCGACTGATCTCTGCTCTATTGAATTAATCATTCAGAGGATGAGGACAAAATGACACAAATCTACATCCAAACAGTATAACTGTAATATAAAATAAAATATTTTCAGACTTCTTAAACACCAAAAATTAAATAAAAAAAAGCCCTGATTCTGTATCTAAAAAGGCAGAATCACTGGACTCAGGGTCCTGGTATTTGCTAGAACTAGAACTCCTTCTCCTCCTTTTGGAGATAAATAAAGGTCACCTTGCACTTTGTGGCAGGAACTGCAGACAGCCTCCCCTCAAACCTACACACACACACACACACACACACACACACACTCTTCCTTCAGACCACTCTAACTGTAAGCTCCCCACCTTCTCATCCCAGCTCCTTACCATCCAGTTGTAGCAGCTGAGGGCAGTAGAAGTGCAGCAGAGCGCCCAGGGCCGAGCCGTCTGTGCTGTCTTTCAGCAGGTTGTCCACTGGGGGGATCCAGGGAACTGGCTGGGTCGAGGCCTGCTCCTTCCTGTACCGAGCCTGTAGGACATAAATATAAATACCCGTAAACCAAAGTGCCAACATTACCTTTCCTACATCTACAGTTCCTATTGTTTCTTTTCTTCAATCATTACCCATGCCTGCAGAATGAGTCATGTACAGTATGATGGCGCAACCATCACAACGGCTCTATCTTTAATGTCTCTTTAAAGCAGCAGCAACACTTTAAAACTCATGGAAGCGTCATTAGATTTACTCATGTATGAAGGTAATTGAATGGTTCTGCTGCCTTACAGCATCCGTAGTAAATGGTGAGCCCAATGAGAGTAAACAACATCCACCATGGCAGTGAGTCGGGCTCCACAATCAATTTTTCCAGATGGTGTGATCTAATGTTGTGATGAAGATCAAAATAAGTACCTGCTCAACATGGTGAGTATTTTGAATAAATAAATAAGTATTTACAGATAGCATTCAAAATGAAAAACACTCAAAACTGCTCTATCAGTGTGTCAGTTTGTATGTATAGTAATAGTAGGTGTATAACATACATTCGTCTACACAGACACATATAATGTTTACGGTGAAAAGAGACAAGAGGGCGTACAGTGAGCAATGGTACAGAGACTCATGAAATCATTTCATGCAAAATGCTCCCAGACATCCCATCTGTGAAATGACATTCCAATAAAATTAAGCTTTTTTTTTTTCTTTCATTTTTTGGCTAATCTCTTGGGACCTCTTCAGTGATTCCCCAAGGGTGTCCTGTTCCACTGAGAAGAAACTTCCTATTAGCAAGTACAAGCCAGTATGTTAGAGAATAGTTCAAACAAACATATTCCTAATATATAAACCCAGGATTTGGATAAACCTAACCTTATAGTAAACAGCAGTTCATAGAGACTAGAAAATAATGAAGGACAACTGACTTCAAATGTCCTTCACACTCTACAGCTACAGTTACTGACGTGTCTTTTCTTATTTTTGCTGTACATTAAATCACATGGATACAGCACAAGGGAACATTTGTTAATCAAAACACAGGATAATAGAGAAAAGCTGTGTTTATGTAACAGTGAAGTCACAGGCTGATGCACACTTGTGATAAAATGATGGCAATCAAGACAGGCAGAGGGAGGAGGCGGGAGAGGCGGCCAGTATGGATACATAGATAAGAAAGCGTAGTTGACTTACAGGCACAAGCTTCATGTACCACTTGGTTGGAGACTGCAGCAGCACAGCAAATGAAAAAAAAAACAAACAACAACAAAGAAATACCTGTTAGTGAGATTAGTTAGTAATGCGATTAGTAATACAAGGGCAGACATGACAGGTGTGAGACCAAAGAGAGAAAACCTGTGTTATTGAGGGTGCAAGAAAAGCAGCCCACATGACACAAATAACCCTGAAATTGTGTTTACTGTAATGTGGTGTTAAGTTTTGAGTATTTATCCTAAGCCCGAATATTAGCTACACTGGGGGTTCACAATCACAATTTTACTCAAGCAAAATGGCACTGCTAATCTAAACATCATTTCCCCCCCTTTCCAAATCTCATCAGTGTGAAAAAGTAAAGCAGATGAAACATTTCAAATCCCATTTAAAACAAATGCATGACAAGAAACTGGATAAATGGACCTTCATGTGACCTGTATTTGAAGCGTGAATGGAAATTACACTGGTGCAAGATTTGTGCAAACCAGACTGTGTCAGTGTCAGACAACTGGATCAGAACAGGAGAAGCGTAAGTACCAAACATGTTGAGGCCTTCTGTTATTGTGACTCACAGTTTTTGTCTGGTATAAGTCATAATAAATGTGCTGCATTTCTTGATTGTGACAGACAGTTTGTTTTTGTGTGTACATGCAGGGTTAACAGCCAATGGGCCCAATAAACAGGCATACACTCCTTTATTTTTTTCTAATAGTTTAAAAAATGAGCTGAGACCAATATTATAATTAAGGGACACTGTAGGGCACCAACAAAATCAGGAAATGTATCTCATTGTCTCAAAAGAGAGAAGAATCAGCTAAAGTAGAAACCAAATAACAATCCCACTGGATAAATGGAACCAAACTGTCAGCCATCCACTGAAAATGTAAGCTGACTCCAGAAGAGGAGAGGCTTGCCTCAGTAATAGCTAATTCCCATGCTACCTAGAAGCATCAAAGAACCAAATGTAAGCATCACTCAAATTGGCTGGCACGTCCTCAACTTCAAAGGCACGCAGCGACTCGTGAGAAAACACAGCCGCTTTGTAATGTACCCCTAAAAAATAAATATCTAAAGTGGCGAGAGGATGAAAAGATCGATTGTAGCCCTCTTGGATTCTCCTGATTTGATTTACGTCACAGCTGTCTGAATGGTAATATGAGTTACCAGCAAGAGACTGATGCCATCACACCTGATGTAATCTAATCTACAGTATATTAGTTAATCAGCTTTATCAATTTGCCAGTGAATGGACTCCCTTTGAATCTGATATCACAGCATGAATGTGTTTATCTTGATGTGTTGCAGGAAAGTCATAATTGCATGTGTTTTAGCGCATTTATTTTTTGTCACGTATGTTGTCATAATAACATATTGAGGCAGATTTCTGTAAAAATGAAACGATTCTGACAGACGTCTTAACATTAAGATTCCTGACTCCGCACTGAAATTCAGTGGCATTGCACATTGCATTTATATGCAGAGAGTGAGACAGACAAACTGTGCCCTTACTTCACCTCTCCAAGCCAAGCGCCTGCACTCCCCAATACCAGACCTCACAAAGTCAATGCTGACCTCCAGGCCAAGTTGAACATTTGGTTGGGCGGGAGGGGAGCGTGGCATGACACGGAGCAGGATCAGGCTTTGGGTAATCATTTCTCAGGCTGTCATTGAAATTTATAGTTTATAATAGTACAGTATATCAGCATGGTGATGAAGACACAAATTGTTACTAATGCCCACGTATTGCCTATTTGAGCTCAACCTGAAATGCCAGTGCTTGGTAATTCTGAATACACGGCTCCAAACCCCTCTGCCCCAGTTTGAGAATAAGACAGGGTAGATGAAGACTGTCTGCATCTGAAGTAATGATCTAACTGTGGGCTAAGCAGGTTCGGACAGAGCACCAATCAAACCCCTGGGGAGAAGTAGGGCCCTCATCCATCATCTCCTTATAAGACACACCCACAGACACACACACACACACACACACACACACACACACACACACACACACACACACACACAGACCCACATGTTATACTTGTGTATTTACACACACATGCACCCCACCCGACTCCACTTCAATCAGCCTGTGACTCTCCCTCTTCCCATCAAAGTTCATCCTCTGAAGCCAGACATGTCCGGTTCAGCTGCAGCTCAGCTTTTGCAACTTAAAAGGATTAGTCCTCTCTTCTCTGTCCTGACGTTGCCTTTGCGGCCCCCCCTTACCCTCCACCCACCCACTCCCATGGGTGCAGCACAGTAGGTTAAAATAAAAACACTGTTGCCCTGGTGAGCTCTACAGTGTTGTCCTAGGAGGTACGTGTCTGACTAAGACAGAGGCTGCCTGTGTGACTCACACTGCAGTCATACTGCAAAGACAGAAGAGGGGGAGGTCTGGGGAGGCTGTCTCTTATACACATCTGGATAGATGGAGCTGCTGGGCATCAGCAAAAAAACAGTAATGCACTACTTTTTGCGTATTAGTATAGTTTACATACTTTGTTTCCCTCTGTTTTTCTCCACAACGTAAAAATGTCATCCTTCACAAATTATGAAAATTACGAAAATTCCTCACCTTGTTCCTCCTCAACACCCAGTAGTGATTATGGTCATAATTTCCATTTCTTAATGATATACACATCTACATTCAGATATGTGGCACTTATACCTCAGCTGCCGAAAAAAATATACAAACTAAAACACTGAAAAGGAGAAGACAAATGATGCTGCGATGGAAGCAAACTTGAATTCAAATGGCCAAAAAGCTGACTGTACTTCGCCTGCCAACACAGTGAGTGGTATATTACACAATGTCTTGTGTCTGACGCAGAGAAGGCTTAAAGTCAGACACAAATGAAAGTTCACAAACTTTATATAAACAACATGCAGAATTGTTTTAAAATGGTCCCACACAATTCAATACTTTGTCAGGCTATGGTTCCCGATTAGTTTTTAGTTTTGGAAAAAAAAAATCACCTTTTCAACACCACATTTTACACATTGTTGTTTTCTTTGGCAGCCATAATAACAATAGCAGGATACAGAATCTTATTATCTCCGCAGCTGGAGACACAAACACTGACTGATACAAGTGCACTTTAATTCAACTTAAGGCGTAGCACTGCATCATTCAATGACTGTGACTTTCACCCCAGTTCAGACTGGGACAATATCAGCCACAAGCTAAGCTACAAGACACAAACACAGTCAAAACACACAGACACACATACAAACACACACATACACACACACACACACACACACACACACACAACCCAATCCACGAGACCTGATAACTGAAGGGACAACTGTCCAGCCTGGGGGCCAAACAAGCGGGTGTTTTAACACTCGCATCATGAGCAGGCATGGCTGTACATGTGAGACACTTGGCCAGAGTTTGGGCAACTACATTGTACAAAAGTGTCTGTTGTAACTTCAGTTTTGTTTATCAAGCATTAAATGATGATATGATGTCACTTATTTTAGATCCAACTTCACCAGTTAAAAGTGTGTGCATCTTCCTGCGTGTCTGTGGGACAGCTGAGGCATGCAGTGCTGCGTCTGCACACTGACTGGTCAGATCAGCATCAAACACTGTGGAAGTCTGCACAGCCCTGGGACAGGGATGGGAAACACACACAGTCACTCACTCACGCACGCACGCACGCATGCATGCACGCACACACGCACACACAAACTGCAGTGCTCTATTTCAACTCCCTGCAAAACACATGTGACAGGGTAGCAATATTTTCCCTTAGGTAAACCTTCTAACCGCATCACTGACAGTGTAGTGTCATAGTGTGCTTCCTGACATAACCTGTGACAGAGAGGAAGCTAGGACAGGATGTGTGACCCAGGAGCAGGGGTGAGGACAGGTCTGAGGAAAGGAAGATGTAAAGTTGAGTGTGAAGGGGTCGAGTAGACGTCAAAGGCAAGGCAGCGTTACTTTGTAGAAGGGAGAATTAATGAGGCAAACACAATAGAGAGACGAGCAAACTGCAGCTGATGAATGTGACCTGAAAATTCTAATGGTTATCTAACATGTGTTGAGGGTGTTCATGACTTTCAGGGGTAAATACAACTTGTTAAAGCCCTGTGCATCGTCCGGAAACCACAGAAAGGTCACTTTTCTCAATTCCTGAAAAAATTGGTGATGGTGCATAATGAATGATGTGGAGGTGAGAGGCGGAAGCATGAAGGATGAATATGGGTGTGGCATCATTCACCATTTTTTTGTGCAGCTGTTTCACAGTAAAAGCCATCCAGTCATTGGAAAATTGTTTGACTTAGCTTAAAAGGCTAAAATGCTACTTGATAAAAACAATTTGTATTTGTAATTTTTAGGTTGTCAGAATGAGATATTATCAATTGCATATTGAAAATATGTTGTATATATATGTATATATTGTTATTTTAATGCTGAAAATAAGCAGGGCTATGGTTGCGACACACCAAACCTGAGACACAGGAACTATTTTATCTCATATCACCACTGAAATGTTCAAAACATACTATATCACACATCCCATTTTCTGTAAGCATTGTACAGCCTTAATGCATGTATGCACATGTGCATACGCACACACAAACATGATTGTGAAATTAAAAAATGTCTATACATTCATTTGATATTGTATTATGGGGCATTTTAAATTGATTTATTTCCAGTGAATGAATGAATTATTCAGTGGATTGGTGTATGATTTATTGCAAATGCAGTGTCAAACTACAGAATCCAAACACAGATTACTCTAGTCACTCAAATACAAATTGCATACATGTATAAACACACACACACACACACACATAAACAGGCCACACTAGCCCGTCCCATGGCATTAGAAGTTACTGCTGAGTCAGTTATATAAGAGATATGGACTGCGGGCGGGACCCTGAACATGTGTGATCCTGCATGAAATGACTACTGGCACAATTATCCTGGAGAGCACTGATCTGCTGGTTAAAGTACAAATAAAGTGAAGCTCATTTTGATGTTAAAGATGTAGCCTGGCTACAGACTGAGCTTCAGCTAAAGCTCAGACATTCTTTATGTAAGTGAGATTTTCTTCGATGCTAGCTGGGGTTTAACAGCTTAAGTTCTGTCAAGGCCACTGGTCCCAGATATCAAAGTGACACAGAGGTCTGGGACAAATAGCTGTCAGTCAAAAAGAGAACGCTGTTGTAAATCCATTAAGTGTAGCCAAGGATTTCACTTAGCTTGTTTGAAAGTGTCCATCAACCTATTGATGTCTACATGTTAATGTGTAGTAAGTGGAGTATCAAAGCTGGGAGAGGAAAGGAAAAGAAACACACTCACCCGAGGACTCCCAGCAGGCTCAGCACTCTGCGTCTCCTTCTTCCTCTGCTCCTGAGCCACAATGTCCTTCAGATATTCATTTACCTGGGAGAGGGAGGGCAAACAAGATTCATCATCACCAAGCCAGCAGCAGCAGCATCATTGAATAAAATTCAATATAACAGGCAGACTATGACTAATACTTCCACTCATATTGCTCAAATTAAAAACTAAATTTGTTTTGATACTTAAAGTGAGGCTCCATAGTTAATTGTGTTAAACATTGAAATTTTTGTTCCTACAATAATAACGATGGAACAGTAGCAAGCAGATAATATTGAATCAATTCATTTGATTTAATTTGGTTGTAAAATACACATTTATAACTGCACTATTATGACCACAACTGGCCTTTATTTTTCTTTCTTTTTCTTTTTTTTTTAAAATTACTTTACCATTATTATTCAAAGAATAAAACTTTTTTTTTGTGGTTTTGTGTCAGTTCCATAAAAGACCATAACAGAAGTCTGTGTTTAAAAGCATACATTGTAAGACTTTTGGGATTTTCTGAATCAACAGATATTTGAATTTAATCAGAATGAAGTTAATTGGAGTTGAATTGAACAGAATCAAATTTAATCTCACTCAATCCTGAACTTTGGACAACTTGCAGTATATCTCTTAAACTTCATATGGATCAAGTTAAAGCAGGAATCAGTTGTTAAGCTGGTGATTTTTGGTCCTCTGGAACGGATAGGGACTCCAACAGAGAGCCATATGTCAGACCAGTAGGACTCCATGACCACACCCCCTGTTAGCTACTTTGTGTGTGTGTGTGTGTGTGTGTGTGTGTGTGTGTGTGTGTGTGTGTGTGTGTGTGTGTGTGTGCACAAGTGTGTGTGTGTGAAGCCCAGAGCTGGCAGTAGCCCAGCGTTCCTACCAGAAGAATGTAAACAGACTGGGCCCTGTAGCACTGTATGGAGGAGTCAGACCCATCTGCACATGCAGGCCATTTAGACAGGACCTTATACCTTATAATTCAAAAGAGCTGATTTTGTGCTACATATTATATGTACTGTAGTAATACATTTAATAAAATGCTTTAAAGAAGTATGCATTTGATTCATTGTAGCTGCTAAAAAGATTAAACATAGAACATGAAAATTTGCAAATATAAGAATGTGTACTGAACATTAAAGTGATACTCCACCCAAACACAATTTTCCTCCTGTAGACTTGAAAGGTAACAAAGTTTTTCCATTTTGTCAAAATATGGCTAAATTCACTGCTTAACTGCTTCTGTGTTGCATAGTGGTCTTTTAATTTTATTGGTCCATAGACACTTGTCAATTATTGCTGACTGAACTATCACTATATAAAAGCTAAATAATATTATCAGTACGAGCCTTTAAAAGCCCTTGTAAGCTGAATCATGCAGGGTGTCAGAGGGGAGGGCCAGGTACTACAAGGAGCTTTGTGTCATTATATACAGCTAAAGAGACCAACCAGCTCTTACATTTGATACTCTACTGGTTGCAGAGTGTGGATAATGTTTAAGTACATCATCTTCAAAAGGAAAAGTAGACAGATTTCATGTGACATTGTCATATCGTCATGTTTCGATTTTCGTACACATGCAGTGAGTTATGCACATGCTATACATGTGTAGAAAACACGTGTCAATCCTAGTAACAACAACAAGGTATTCCACCATCACTACACCCAGAAGGATGTTTTCTCAGTTCACCTGTGCACGTGATATGGTATAACCTCAGGGCATGGAGACGTGTTGTGTGTGTGTGTGTGTGTGTGTGTGTGTAGCATACTTCAGTGTTTTTCACTGAAATATTTTGTGAACTTGAGTTCAGAACTCAAATTGTCTTGTGCACAGAATGTGCACCAGCATTCTTCTTTGACAGACACTGAAACAAGCTGGTTTACTTCAAATTTATAATATGTTACAACTCAAATGGCAAGTACTGTAACTCCCATTCTCACACACTTCTGTTGTAATACTGATTCTTGTAATATATATATATATAATATATGTATAGAAATGCACACATGCAGGTTTAGGATGCAGGATCCAACAATAGCTTTTATCACTGCTCTCATATGCATATAATCAGAACCTCGTGGGAGGTATGATTGTTAATTGCTAACAGTCATTTTCTAAGGTGATCAAATTTTACATCCTAACAGATTTCCATTTACCTTAGAGTATGGACACAACACCTGATATAACACATGTTTTAGCTTCAGGAAACAAAGGTTCATAACAGGTTCGCAGGCTGGTGGAAGTTGAGACAGGACTACAGCCGCCCTTCTTGTAAAAATCCACATCATCTTTGTCGTTCACCATTACCCACCTTGTTGATCCAGGTGGTCACTGCATCTTCTGTGTCATACGGTGTTTCCACATCAGGGTTAGAGGATGAATATTGACAAATGCAGGCCATCACCTTCTCCACACTCACAGTCTCCACTGTGTACGCCATCATCAAAGTGTCTATCATTGCCAGATGGGCGCTCTGGAAGAGAAAACAACACAGAGAAAGATTTAGAGAAAAAAAATGATGGTAGCTGGAAACACCAGGAGATGCTCAACTTCCTGCAGATTGTACCGTATATTTGCTTTCATTCACTGCCACTTCATAGAAAATGCAATACTATAAGAATGTAATTCCTGTATCATCTGTTTTATGAGTCAAACACAACAGCAATTGTCAAAAGCCTTAGCCAAGTGTGAAATGGTGTGTGATAAGAAAATGATAGATGAAGAAATGGGCTCTGTTTATTTCTTTGACATTTAATCCAAAGAAACAGGTCTGACCACTTTAATGAGATCAAGATAACACAAACACTTAAAGAATACTATGTCCTTCATCATATTGATTGCAAACAAAAGCGAAGACATGAACAGACATGAATCCAAGTAGGCAAAACTGGCTACTAAATCTTAAAACAGGTCATTAAGCTTGAGAAAGGCACATCCAGTCTGCAACAGGGGAAGCGTAGTGCAAAAAATATTGTTTTTAGTCTTGTAATGAGTCTCATATTTCTGTTTTTACTGGTAAAAGTAAAAAAAAAACAGCCATTTGTATCAATTGTAATGAAATTGTAAATGAAAGTTGCATTTTGAAGTAAAGGGAGAATCACTGCATTAACATCACAGTTGGTAACATCTACTGAATCGTAGGCTATACAATGCAAGTCAATAACATCACCAGCATCTGACATTACAGGGATAAACAATCATAAACAACGAAGCCCAGTAAGAATCGCGCCCTTTGGGAAAAAAATCAAAAGAGGCGGAGGAGGAGAATATGGACCTGGATAGGGAAAAGAGGCCAACTTCGGATGCCAATTTAGCAAAGAGAGCTTCAGGTAAGTAGAGTTGAGCTGTGGTGACTACTGATGTGTTCTTTTTCCACAGACACACTACATGTAAAATGAACACTTGTGATGACCATTGCAATGTTTTAAGATGAGCAATGTCTCGGGGCTTGTGTTAACATACTAAACGTCTGCTGTTTGTTTACACAGTGCATCATTTCATGTTTCATTCCTGATGTAGGCTGTAACAGCATTCACACTGTGACATTGTAACCCTAAATTTCTGACTGTCAGAATTTTTTCCCAGGCTGTCCTTGGTTGTCATATCACCTCTCACACAGTGCAACGTAGGACCACCGTTTTGGAGCCTTGACCAAAGATATCGCCACGTTTCTGTCACAATTACTATCTTTCATCTGGGACAGGCCAAAATCGCACAGCTTAAACTGGGCTTAAGTTGTGTGGGGAGAATAGCATTGAAAGCACAGTGATTTAGAGCGTGTGACCAAATCCTCCAACGTACTGTATATCTGTAAGTCTGCCTTCATTCGAATATTCCCTTGTGGTTGTTGCCCTGGAAACAAGTGCATCCATTACTGGTTACACGACCCACTTTGCTCACAGCGACTGCTGGCCTTTGAGAAGCCCGAATAAGACATCTTCCTGACATCAGAGGCCAATCATTAGAATTGGCAACCCATATATTCTCATCATTATCACTGAAAACACTACATATATAGATCCACTTTCGGAAGGGATAGCATGGCATTCATCGTACTGTGATGAATAGTTTTGACCAACTTGTCCGTCTTTTCATTATGTAAGACTGTGGTTGGTTAAGTTCTCTGTTATTAGTCATTTTGAAATTGTATGTCATTTAATCAAAGATAAACATCAGACTCCAGTGTATTATATCTGATGCATGTTATATGACTACGCCTGCACTTTGGCTTTGCTCCCTGTTGAGAGATACTGTATTACATTTCAGTGTCTCTCCTGACATACAGATATATTTTTCAAGTCTTGACTTCCCCTTTATTTTTGTATGCCGCTACCTCATTAGCCATGCTAACTAGCTATGTAACATCATGAATATGATGCTATGTTATGAGAGGCATGTTCAAAGCAGCAACAAATATATGATTTGCATAAAAAACATTATTCCATCAGTTCAAACAAGCCAAATATCGAGACACAATCAGAGTCTCTCAAATCACCACAGTCAGGAAACAGTTCTATCAACTCTTATACTGTCCTCATGTATGTTTACATATTACATATATTCAAGCAAGACAGTGCACTGACATGTTATTATGGGTAGTAATAAAAGCTAAATGTGGAAACTTAAAGTAAAACATAACATTGTCTTTACTGCACCATGGTGATATGGGTATAGCCTGTCATCTGTGTATTTTAGTTCTTGGCTCTTACATTGAGTTCCTTTTAGTCTATACTGTCTTGTGTATCCAGCGCTCACCACCCAGGAATCAGTCTGCCAAATATTTATACTTGGGCCGCAGCTTTTCCATGAGCTAATCCAATTAATCAGCCATAAAGTTAAAGTGGCTTTGAAGATCCACAATGATTCAGTGCACTATAGCTGAATAAAAGGTACAACGTAATAAAAGTAGTAGTTTTCTTTTTTCTTTGTTAAAGTCATGTTGAAGAGCTATGTTGTTCACTTGCTCTGTCACTGATAAACAATGTGTCATTTTACACTAATAATAAAGCGGAGTAGCTTGTAAAGTATGTTTGATTCTCTGTTGAACTTCTCAACTTCAAAAGATGTGCACTCGTGTGTATAATTGGTTAGTAATATAGTAGCTTTACAACAGCTGATAGGTTGTGATTGTGAGCTTTGTGTGATGACGGCTAGAAAAAACACAGGACAAACACTGATGCAACATGTAGCATAATATAGTAATATGTGGTGAGATTGGTTGTCAACTTAGTGACTGTAAGTGCATTTTTAGCTCTGAAATGAATTTGCTGTGTGATACAGAATTAGCTTAGTGCTTAATTTCCACTGTCTCTGATCTGGCAACCCAGCAACAAACCCCTCCCATCTAATAATACACTGCCAAGATGTTTCCTATTGGCTTTCATTTAGCCTGTCCAAACATTGTAAGACATAATCTCAGAGGCAAACTAACTGACTAATGCACAGCTACAAATCTGCCTGGTATTCCCACAACATTATCAACTCCAGGCAAGCACAATTTTAAAAAGGCCAAGGGACCAGCGCGAATCCTCAAAGGCCTCTTTCCCCTCCTGCATCCTCCCCTCTGCTGAGCAATTTCAGGATATTGACTTGGATCTGCTGTGGTCTGATGAGATAAAATGACAACAAGGTGAACTAATCTTGTTTACTAGACCACAGGCCTGCAGTATCTAATCATACTGAATGAATCCAAGCTGTTGTGTGGGAGGAAGAGGCTAGTGTAGGACCACATGGTCATTCCAGGATATGACAGTTTTTTGACAGTGGGATTGTGAAAACTTTGCAATGTGGCTTCTTCCACCACTTAAAGTCAGAGATGTCAACAATTAGTGGTAGTTTGGATAAATTGTATAAACATTTTTGACACAATACTTGAGGTTTGAAACCATCAGTTTCATTCCCTTTCTGCAAACTCTGCAAGTATAAAGTATTGCTAGAATTCTTTATCATGTCAAACACTTGGTTATCACCTGACTGATTGAAACACATTTTGTCATTCAAAATTATCAATTTTGATAATGGAACATCGATTTTGCTGTCTCTTGGCACAGCCTCACAGAAGCATCATGGTGCTGAAGAACTCAAACTGTGGATTATAGCAAAGGGTGTAATTAGTTTGACTCTTGAGATCAGAGGAAAACTGAGCTTCACTCAAATTGCTGATTTGTGCATCACTTTGATGAACACTGCATCACATTAAAAATGGATTTCTGAAGGTTGATGGAGAGGCTGACATTTCTGCATGTCCATTTTTTATCCCCCAGATTGGACATTATTCAGCATTTCATCCTCAGACTTTATGGCAGGATGGAAAGTCCCACGGCTAAAATGGCATTTGGGACATTAAAACTCGTTTGTAATCGCAGTGCTGCTGTATGAATCAATTTCAGTACGTCCAACCTGATCTGTTACTGATCTGTTGTGAATGTGTGGTGAAAGTAAACAATCTGCATGTAATGTAACAATGTGTTTTATGAGACAGCTCTGCACTTTGGTATCAGTTTAACCGCCGAGCCTGTAATTGAACTCTTCTTTCCTTGTTGCATCAAAATAAGACGACTCTGCCTCTTTCTATTTGAATAAATGTGGAACATTCTCCTCTTTAGAGGCCTCCAGCACTCAGTGTTCATGAAGCATCAGACAGTGTGCTGCAATTGAATTAGTTTGGAGTGGGAGTAGCTGTAACACTCACAGAAATGGACGGGCAGTGAAGGATCAGCTGACCATGTGTAAATGCCAGATGAAAGCGAGAGGTAGGAAAAGAGGCTTCATTAACTGAACGGATACGAAGCGGTGTAAGTGGTTAGAGAAAAGGAATGGAGCATGTCAGGGGGAGTATTTGAAGAGTAGAGGTAATAGTTCATTGCCCTAAGGAAGAGTTAGCCTTTCTCATTAGAGCAGACCCGCCTGCTGTTTCCTCTGTGACATCTCATGACGTCATGCTTTCTAACCTTTATGTTAGCTGAGCACATAAAGTATGCTTCTCCTTCAGCATCACTTAACTTCACATTCAGTTGGACGGATCCATAACTTGGAGCTGCCCACCACAACCCCAGTCTTCCACTGCTGACACTGAGCAGCTCCATTGGAGGGTTCAGGAATCAAATGCTTTGCATGGGGTATCTAGACAGCTGTCAGAGGGGAAAATGTTACTAACTCACTCCAATCTATTGATTTATTTTTTTTTTTCTCCAGGATTCAAACTGGCAACTTTCTAATTATAATACTGTATTTGTAAGCTTTGGTTTCTGCTTCCTCCAAGATAATAACTTTATCAATTGCTGACTATGAAAACTATCTATTAATTGCTAATTTTTTGTATTAATTTATTAATTAAATTAATTAGGCATTTCAATCAAACATTGATGAAGTTACTGCATACATTCATGGTCACATGACTCAGAAACACACATCTACACACTGATTTTTTTGCTGTCTCATCTAAGCTGATTGTGTCCATAAATCTTGTAGTGATTTCTTTGGGGCTAAGAAGACGCTCCTTCACGGTCAATATCCTGTTTTTATTGTACTTTTACATTGCTGGCTCTGAGTGTTTCCATCTGGGGAAATAGGCAAAGACTCTTCATCTTTAATACGACTCCTTGGTGAAAAAGCAGGGATGAAAATCCACCGTAGAAGCCTGATTTAACATAGCACAAAGGAAGTGCAAATAAGAACTGCAACGACCTACAAAAGACAGTGTGTGATGCATTTCACCTCACTGTTGTGTGTCTGTTGTAAACGAACTAAAATCTCTATTGTCACAGCTTTGAGCTGCTTGTTGTGGCCTGAACCAGATATTCATAGCAGAGGATGCACAAAATTTCACATCCTCATCATTATCGTGGATCTGTGAAAAATTGCTTCGAGGAAGTCATTAAAATCAACACGCTGACTTTATTCCACTACAAAATGAATTGATGTAATCACTATGGTAATGTCTTTACTATGACTTACAGTAAAACCATTCCAAAGGGCTCAATTGGGTCATGGCTAATGATCAGCCTGTGTCACTTTTTATTGGAGTGCAAGGTTTCCGAAAGTTTTTTAAAGGGACTTGCATCACAGAGTGGGAGCAGCAATCAGTCATGACCTGAACAAGCACCAAACGACTGCACTGCAGTCTCCTGGACCTCCTCAGGATGGAAGAAACACATACACATATACAGTGCATCAACATTAGCTCAGGAGTGATGTAATATTGAAATGCAGTCTGTTTTTAGTATTACAGCTCTCCTGTCCAGGCCCAGAGGTTCCATGCTGGGGGAGATTTCAGAAAATTGAATCTGTCTAGCTTCAGGTAACTTCACGCCAATTTAGCTGGACATGGAAAAGCACTCAGCTGTGCTTCTCTCTGGTCTCTTTTGAAGGTCACCATAAGTACTGTAAAGCAGTAATAGTAAGTAAAAGGAAAAAGCAGTACTGTTGGAGAAAAGTTTTAACTTTTTTATATATGCATTTATTTTTTCTTTAAACAGGATAAAAGAATAACAAACAACAAAGTTCAAGAGCTACTCTACTTACATTTTGCAGCATTACTTATTGCCAGCTGGGCAGTGCAAGCAGGAATTCTTTGTTTTTTTTACCTTTATTTTACCAGGACAGTCCCTAGAGACCAGGATATGGACTATATAAATGACAAAACTGAAAATGTAGTACTTACCAGCAAAAACACGTCTCTATATACTATGACGTCATGTACTTGCTATAGCAGTGGTTACTAAAACTTCAAACCTTGTATTAACACTAAATATGAAAGAAGAGTTTACAGCCATGATAGATGCTCTGTGAGGCTGTGGTGCTTTAAACTAAATGCTAACATGCTCACACTGACAATGCTAAGCGATGTTTAGCATGTATGTCTACAATTTTCACCATTTTAGTTTATCATGTCAGCATGGTAACATTTGCTAATTAACACTAAACACACACAAGTACAGCTGTAAGGCTAAGGGGAATGTCATAACTTTGCAGGTATTTGGACACCAAGCAAAGTTGTTTGACATGATGATGGTGCTAGATAAAAAAAACATAGAGTCACCAAAGTTATTACAATTCCTCCTCTGGGGAACCCAGAACCTGAACCAAATTTCATGGTAGTCCATCCAATAGTTTTTGAGATATTTCAGTCAGGACCAAAGTGGTGGAGTGGCCAACAGACAGACTGACATAACATTCCATGAGCCTGGCCGCTTGTGTGAGTAAAAGTCACAGAAGCTTAATTCCAACTGAATTGAAATGAACCATTTAATTATCCGAATCATGACTTTTCCGAGTAAACACAGCTGATCAGTCCCCACTCAAGCAGATAATGCTTCATTTCACCTAAACTGTTTGAATGACATAGAACTGCATTTTGAATTTGGGTAAATTCTCCCATTATCATCAGGAATCCTTGTGGAAGTATAAAGCCTTCCCTTTTTCTGTCTTTTTTAAGCACTCGCCTTTTCAAATGGAGAGCTGGCATGACTCCTTTCACAGCCTGTGCCGTTGTGAGCTGAAACAAAAAATGCTCTCACGCACACAATTGCACTTATGCACACATTTGGATTCACAAAATACCAACTGTGAGGTCTGGCATCAGTTGTGGGAATGGAGCTTTTAAGCAACATACCTTCCCCCTCCATATGCTCCAAACCCAACCTAGCAATTATATGGAAACCTCAAAGCTAACCTTAGAACACTATCTGGGGACAGGATCATGGCTACCAGCCAGTGTTGACCTACCCTGGAGATAGGCCTGCACAAATCCTTCCATCATGTTTGAAAAGGCCCTCGGGTTGAAACCGTTTCATGTGTGGATAGTGATAAAACGCTGCTTGATTTTGGTGGTTGATTAAATTTTAAGGGAAATAACACTTATTTTACATAAACATGATGGACATTCACCTGGTGTTCATCCTTGAGAATTGCAGATAGGATTTCACTGCCCATTGACCATAGAAGGAATTGTGTTATCAGCTAAATGTTAAGTTATTATTCACATATACTGTCTGTCTGTCACACTACATGAAACCTCATTGCGTGCACCTAAAACTGGGTCTGAGCATAATAAAGCAGATTATCTGCAGAGCATTGCCAGATTTTACCCGGTATCAGTTCAGGATCAAGGTTGTCAATGACTGTGCGAGAGAAAGAAGGAGAATTTTGCAGTTAATTAATTTTTCTTTCATGGAAGTGATTTCATTTGAATTATGAGTCTGTTCCTGCTATATTATTGTATTGTAAGATTGTGTGTTTACTCCATCATACCTGTTGAAACGCATCAAAATCCTTTTTAAATTTGAATTCTTCAGTGAATTAAAACTGTAATGAATACACATGTTGTAACAGGATAACCAATAAATATGAATGTTCAATCTAATCTCAGGGATTCCCGTATAAACCACTGTATATGGCCAAATCTGTATCAGAATAAATTCATTATGGATTAAGTGCCAGTCAATGATGGGGAGAATCAGGTGAATACAATATTTTCAGACCTGCAGAGTGAGAATGATTAATCACAAAATCCCTGCTTTAAATTCTAAAGAGAAAATGACACAGATCTTCTCTATGATAGTATAATAAGCTTACAGTGCTGTAACACCTCATTCAAAGATATAGCATTTAGTACTAATGTAGTTTAATATATGCACTTTCATTAGATACATTTTACTGTATATTGATTTCAAGTCACTCCCATTACAGTAAAATAACTACACCTCACTGTTAACTCTGGTAAGTGTTGTATCTCTAGCACTACAAAAACAGTTTTGCTAACTATTTAGAGTAGAACAGTAAGTGAAATATACATCTATGGACAGACCGAGCCTCTAGGCACTTATCTGTGATCCCTATTTCCAGGCCTTGCCTCTAAAGAAGCCCCTAATCTGGGCAAGGTTGCTCTTTCCTGAAGGTATTAATCCACAAATGTCTTGTGGGTCCTCACCTAGGATCAGTCTGCCTAGGAAACTGAACCAGGAGCTGTTTGCTCTGAAAGCAAAGCTCGCAGACCCCCAGGGAAACACAATGTTAGTTCAACAAGACTTGAACTAGAATACCTTAAAAGAAAGTGGCATTCTCCCCCTATATACATCATTTTACATTATTTCTACAACATTCCTGCACTGATACTAATGATCACAGAGACAAGAGACAGAACACTTACAATCAATGAAAAACAATCATTGTCGACTTAACTCTGCTGTATCAACTGTTGAGAAAGATTATCTTGAGTATCTTTTCCTCTGCACTGTTTAAAGGCCACAAGACAAATATACTCCTGTGTTGAGGGTTGAAAGCAGAGAACAATCCTGAGGATGTAAGACCCCTCTCCCATACATCTGAAATGAAGACCCACCCCCCAAAAGAAAACAAAATTAAAAACGCAAACAAATAAAACATCAGTCTAACTCTAGTAAACACAGAAAGACGCTAAGGACTCAGGACATCAAATGGCATCTCATAATGTGCTCCCTGCCTATCCATCCATACTGTACTGCCCGGGAGTCGCCGCTGGCATTGAGCAAAACGTACTGGCTGTGACTTCACTGAGGCCGACGAGGACAGAAAGTACTTGGATGGGCTTCCCTTCCACCCTGCTGCTTCAGCTCGTCTTTGTTCGTGAGATCAAGTGCAGAGGAAAAGAATCAGGACAGAGGAAGCCAGTTTGATGTTGAGATGTATTTTTTTGGCACACAGGTTAGCTTTCTGCACTTCACCCTGTACGTGTGCACTGGTGTACCAAATGTCTTTGTGTGCGATGCAGCATCTTGGAAATGCTGTCTGCCTGCTTGTATGAATCCAGCATTTCAGAATTCTCTGTCTCAGGCAGTGTTCGTCACTATTACAACCCCCACTAGACACACATGCGCACACATGCACCCTCAGAGCACGTAGCTGCACATACACACTGCACATGTGACATATGCAAGCATAAGCACCCCCACTCTTGCACCCACCTACACACACACACATGCACAACACCCTGCCTACTGGAGTGTAACCATGGAAACGGAGCGCCTGCTCAATAGGGGTTGTGATGGAAGCAGCAGAAGAGAGGAACAGGAAGAAGTGTATTCACCTCTATTCATCCATGCCATACATGATTTGATGAATCAATCTGTCACAAAGTAAAACTGAACTGGCAACCACATTTTTAAATCAATTCAGGCTCTTAAATATCAATATAATAATGTTTATATTTTAAATGCCTATGTCACAATTATTTTAGCTTAATTTCACATATCCAAGTTTCTTGAAATGGTTCTTCCACATTTAAATTGTGCTGTAATCAATTTGCCGTACAGGTTACAATACATCCAAAAGATTCTCGTTCCTTCTTTCATTATAAATCAGCAGGTTTCAAAAATAACTACAGTATAAATCTGTTCAGAAGGACATTAGAAGTGCATATGCCATTAAGGTTGGATTTGTAAGCATCCTCTAACATATGTATGACAATAAACCTGCCTGTTTTATTGCTCTTCTGAAATACAGTCACAGAGTCAGCACCCATATAGACAATAAAGCAACACAGAAACCATATAAGGTACTATGCCACTTACTGTAAGTAACAGCTCACAGCATCCATGATAGAGTCTCATTTATACAGTACATTAAAAATCTTGGCAGCCACATGACCTATTTACTACAGTTTTATTAAATATTAAAGCTATTAAAGCCATGACATTCTATGACATCAACATCAACATCAATCTTTATATTGGCCCTGGTGGCCCACCCCTGCAATACAACATGGTATGAAACTCTGCTCGGATTTCCTAAGAAAAAATTGGGATTTGTTCTCTTTTACATAAAGTAGGGGGTTGACAAAATTGCACCAACACCTATACCATCTACTGCAGACCAGTACAACTATCCTGTGTCTTTGTGATGCTGATTTGAGCCCAAGACAGGCAAAGAGAGTATGAGCAGGATAGTGAAAGGGCAACACTTGTCCCTTTCTCATTATCACTGCAGAGGTGCCCTTCAGCAAGGCAATCAACAATCGCTTCTCCAATGGGGCTGCTCAATATCTAGCAGATGAGACGCTGTTGCAAAAGTGTCCAAGTTGATCGAAACTACCCATAATAAATGAAGAAGAATACTAAATGTCAACCACCGTTTTGCATGAACCACCTTGTCTGTGCATGAGTCTTGTCATACAAGAAGCACTTCTGTGTCACTCTGCTGTGTCCAATTAGGTCCTTAGATACCTACACACAGATAAAACACTTCCGCACAATCACAGGTGTTGGGTACCTTGGCTTCTTTTTGGATCTTGACATCACTCTCATCAAACTCTGTGTGACATTGCTATAGCTACAGGGTTAGACTTTAAATCAGGTTATCGATTCATCAAGCTAAGACACTAGTTTTTAATTCAGTAGAGATTATCTGGTGGTGAGCTGACACTTTGAAAAGAACACAATTGAGAATTAGTACGAGCAAACTCTGCAATTAAAGCCTTTTGATAATGACTTTTTGCTATTATCACGCTCACAGCGGTGCTTCATGTGGGCTGTAATGTGTAGTGCTATAATAATATTTTCAGATCACGAGCCCACCTCCGCATCTCTCTCTCTTTCTCTGTGAGCAGTACAGGTGGAGGAGAGTGTCAGTAAGTGTGTAGGCAATCGAGTGGGCGGCAAGTGCGATTTGGAGCCTGCGTCTTGACATGTGGGAATCCGTCACATGGCTGAAGGCAGAAGGATGAGTGGGCAGGACAGTGACAGAAAGACAGAAAAAAACTAAGACTACGATGCAAAGACGGTTTGGCAACCTCATGAAAACATCGGTAAATGTGCTCAGTTATGACACATGTCAGACATGACATCAGCAGCATCTGACTCTGCTGCTGACTGACCCACTGAAGCTCCCTCAAACATCCTCTAAAGTTGAAAATTATTATTCCTTATGCAAACTGCTGAGTTAAAAAATAAAGATGCTTAGCTTAAATGCCGTGAAGCAGCATTTAATGACATCCCTGGCTGTCTTATCCAGAGCAGCTTAAGGTTACAACGGCAGGTGTAGGTGCTCAGTCTCTTGCTTTTTCACAGTCTGCTTCAGGAGTAAAACAAGTTGTGTTTTTATTTTAGGAAAACCTCTTAAGTCTTCCAGAAGAAATGCCTTGCTGTTTCTGCTCTCCACAGCCCCACAGAGCTCAGCCTGGACAGACACCTTATATGCCAAACTCAACACAGTCTCTAAATAATAAAGCATCCTTACCCGAGCTGTCATTCGAATATGCAGCAGGTAAGCTTATGCATATAAATGGTCTCATAGTGCTTTAAATTCTCATTGGAAAATCACTGCTAAACAATTTTGGTTGTCAATCTCTTTAATCTGATTAAAAACATTGAAAGTAATATAAAAAAGACAGCATTTCTTACAGCATGTTTCTGTGCATCTAGAGCTCATGCATGTGCTCTGCATGACGATGCATTTAATGCTCTGCTTTGTAAATAGCAAGGATTCAGTTGTGACCTGTGACATGTGTCATTAAATCTGAGCAACTGAAATCCACAGACAGTGGAACGGACAAAACAAGAACAACCGCTGCCTCTGCTAGAGATGGAGAGTGTGCTGGAAGGAAGAAATCGAAATGCATATTGAGAAGGACGGATACAAGTATGAAGAGAGAAAAAAAGGTGAGGGAAGGTGAAAAGGAGAGGCATGTAAGACAGACGGGGGTGTGTTCAGAAAGGGGAGTGTGAAAGAGAATGGGGATGACTGAGGAAAAAGGAAGGAATAAATGAAGAGAGCAGAGATAAGGATAGACAGAGGGAAATGTGTGGAAATCAAATGAGGGAATAAGTAATAGGGAGGACAGAAATATGTATGGGAACAATGAAGGGGTAAAGGGCAGGAAGGAGCAAGAGAAGTAATAAGAGAAGGGTGGGTGAAAAGGAAGACAGATAAAGTGGAGAGAAAGAGGAGGATGTCAGAGTCACGGGAAAGACGTAAGAATGAAACGAATGCAGGATGAGGTTGAAAAATGGAACAGTGGAATGCAGATGATGAAAAAGTGAAAAGGGTACTTTCACAGCTGTCTAGCAGCTCATTTTCACATTCACAGCAACCTTCTCAGTCACACACGCACAAACACACACTGTCGCTCGCTGGCAAACCAGTCAGTTATGATCTGTGGTCTCGGGCTAAAATCAAGTGTAAAATGCTTATTCAGCTCTGGACAGGAAAATGAAACTAAAATAAGTGAGAAAATATGTTAAAAAAAAAACATAAAAACAAACTGGTGCTAGAGCCAGAGAGCATGGTGACATCACACGCACGAACGTACCTATGCACAATTATGAAATTCACACACATACAACATGAAATCCCACTTAGTTTAGCTTTAAATTACATAAAGGTTCTGAGAGATAGGCTTGCACTAAAACACTTTCTTCACAAAATAAGTAAACCAAATGTAAACCACAACAAAACTTAAATAAGTTTTGAATTAGCATAGAAGAGAAATTAAAACCAGCAAGACTCTACAAACAGACTGCAGGCATACTGTGTGCTAATCATGTCTCAATTGCAATTCAGTGGAGCAATAAAGCCTCCCATTGAGATTTCGCCCCAAAATAATGAGGATCCCTCTCTCTCTCACTCAGGCTGCTTACAAAGTCATCTCTGTGGTGAGCTCCGATACAGAGAGACAGAGATGTAGAGGGAGAGATGACAAAGACACTCACAGCACATTGGAGGCCTTAAGGTACAGCTCAGCTTGTAACTGGAAACTGATCAGCTTGAATCTCTAGACAGTCTGTTGTTTTTAATTTTGTCACTTCTTTCCTGTTGTTAATGACCTGGTTTGATGCACTTGTTTATCAGGCTGCAGTGGTATTTTATTCTCTTTTTAATTAAATTTGTCTTATAAATATTGTTCTAATCATCCACAGATGTAGGCCATAATGATACTTTTTCCTCACTACTAAAGTGTTTTTTCTTTCATATACTGCTTATCTGGCAAATGCAAAATGGATGGGAATCTCATTTCAGCAATCCCTGTGTTTGGCCACTTTTAACTGACACTGACTAAACATTTCACAAATTATATACCAGATGAACAAAAACACTGAATAACGTCAGAGATAAGCCAATTTTATAGGGTTACATTTATTTTCTATTTCTATTCTTTCTATTCTGTTCTATTCTATTTATTCGCTATCTGTGCTAACTTTTCAAAATAAAATACCCTGCCTAAAGGCTGACCAGTATGTACATCATGCAATCAGAGAATATCACCCAGTTAGGATGCAGCTTGTATAGAAGCGCATGCAAGCAAATATTCGTGAATGCAGGTACCCTTTCCTGTTCTTGTACCTTACTTCTCCAGAATGTCTACTTTCCTGGTTAAGTAAAGTTTAACAGACAGGATGGATGGAATGACGCAATGAGGAAAGCGATTATATGCATGAGACATGCCTCAGGGAACGAGGAAAAGCAAAGTCACCATCACTGTGTGGTATGTGACTTGTGTCAAGTTCTGCTGCTGGGAATACTCAAAACATAGAGTTGGATGATGACCACTATGACATAATATTGATTTGATGCCAACAAGGCAGGAAGTTGAGTGTTTCTGCTTATAAGCCAATACCATTATTACTTATATTCTACCACAATCCTGTCACACTTAAAATTAAAAAAAAAAGATCATAAATCTCTCCCACCATTTGTAGAGGCCTCTTCCGAAGGTCCCTCTCAGTGACCAGTCTCTCCTGGTCGGTGATGTAGAGTCCACGCTGTGCCAGCGCCTGGATCACGGCATCATGGCCCAGCAGAGGCTTGGCGGCGTTGCTCTTCAGGATGAGGCTGCCGGCCCTGCAGTAGAGGTCTGCAGACAGCAGGAGGCTGGTCACGGGAGGCTTCAGGTGCTCCTGCTCATACTGGTCTGTGTAGAAGGGATCCTTCAAGTCTGTTGGGATGCTGTCTGTGTGATGGAGGGGAAAAAGTTGGATTTTGTAAGAGATAGAAAGAACATGCAATGCAACTGTGTTTAATTTTTGGCATATGAATCAGCTGTACTGTAACATGATGGCAACCAAGACCATCACCAGCAACAAATGCAACAAAATACTTGACCCACTGAAAAGAGTAGAAGTATGTGAGTTAGAAAAAAAACAGACAGAAGGAACTTTTTCAATGCATTTTCTAAAATATGGACAATATAACAACTTTTTCCTATCTTTCCCCCGTTTCTCAGAAGGAATAGTTTGAATTCTTTAGCAAGACTTTGGAATAAACAAGTGAAAAGTCAGGTAAACTTGAAATGAGTAGCACAGTGTATGTACAGTGCTGGCAGCTTTATTCCAAATCTGCAAGAGTTTGGCTTTATTGAACATTTTCCACTCAGTGCACAGATTCTCTGCCACTACTTTACTTTTGCAGGTCTGCTTCATTTTTCATTGCCATGCTTTGACAATATCTTGACAAGGATATGTGTGAATAGATCTCTGCGTTGCTATAGCAACTGCAGGGGGAGTGGAACCCGATCGATTCATCTACTAGTCTGTATCTCTGCAACTTCCAGCTCCCTGGGAACACCCCTCTCACTGCCTGTCTCATCAAAGACAGAGCCTGTACGTGTGTGTATGCGTGCGTGCGTGTAACACCTCAAGCAAGTCCACTGCAGGGGGATAGTCTTCATATAATTCAAAAACACTGCTTTTTTTTTTATCGCCTTTGTCTGGTAGCTTTCTTGTCAGTGTTTGCTGAGCTGGGCAGCATTTTTATAAACCACTGCTTGAAAAGAGAAAGTGTGGCTTTTGTACAGAAAATATCAATTAGAGCCAAGCAAAAGCAAGTCCCCCTCTCTCAACAATAGATTAAACAATGAAACCATGTTAAAGTGCTTTCAAATGAGATGCTACTGCAGTGTAAAAAAAAAATTAAATTACATCTGCACACACTCCAGATGCAGAGCCATCACTCTGTCAGAAGCAGGGCAATAGATGCAGATTCTGATACTGCTCTGTGTGTGTGTGAGAGAGAGAGTGTGTATGCAGAGAAAAATGTGACATGTGGTGAGCTACATTGACAGCTTTACACTCCCAAAACCCTCTACTCATCTCACTCACACACACACACACACACACACACACACACACACACACACACACACACACACACACACACACAACACAGAGAACAGTCAATGAATCACCTGCTTAGGCTGACCACTATCAACAAGGTCATCTACAGAGGGACTCAGTGTTATTATGGAGCAGAAACGCAGACAGCAGTAGTAGCAGCTACCCAGGTTATATGCTTTTCCTGTAAGTACTATGTTCAAGTTATTGATCCCAACAAATAAATTAATCCTTCTTCTAGCCCTCCCCCTTCATCCTCCACAGGGAGGTCAGACAGGTCAGGCTGAGCTACAGAGAAACACCCCTGGAGCTGGTACTGTGTCTGCACTTTGCTTAAGTAACAAAGAAACAATAAATGACATTTTATTTAATGTTGTGTTTCAACATGCAGGCTTTCCTAAAGGCCAAACTGTGAATTCCACTATTTTCTGGCCCTGGTTCACATTGTCACTTTATTCATGTTTCATGTCATACATTTCATGTATTTTCTTAATGAAAAAAAATGACAAAGTCAGTAACACTTGTCTGCTGTGGCCCAATGAACCAAGCTTTAAAACATTTTATTCTGACATCAAGTAACCGAACAAACTAAAACCTCTGCAAGAAAACACAAAAGCATCAATCCAAATCACTGCAGTCAGCAAACTCAATGTGCAATCACTTGATCAGTTGTATATTGGATCAAATACCATCCAGAAAATCTACTAACTCCAATTTAACATTCAAATATAGGATTACATTTTATATCAATCTTTATGTATGCAGAGGAGTCTGACTTTTGTGGCAACGCTCTGTTTCACATTCACAATATTTTAGTCTTCAATTGCTGACAGAGCAAAACCACTGATGTTTTCAGTTTAATAGCTTTGCTCAAGGGCATCTGTAAAGTATTTGGTAAGAGAATACAGAGAATTACACTGGTTTCCTTTCACCACCTTGGTTTTCCTTTTATTTCTGGTCACAATGACTATTCCCTGAGCTCTGCTTATGAATGAAGAGTTGTGTAGTACATTTAATATTTGTATCAGTACTGTTTGATAGTATTTCCTGGTAGCAGATGATCTGTTGTTTAGCTTGCATCTTGCATGTACTTGACTGTGTATTGATGCACTTCTGCATTGGTGTAATGAAGCAGATGAATGTGAAGTATTCAGAGCAGCGTAGGCAGGGATCTGGAGGCAAGCCCGCTCTCTCTCTTTGCACTCTCCCTCACCCTCTCTCTCTGTCCCTCTGGAGGGCTGTATTTTTGGAATCAACCCATTTCATTCAGTCCTGATTGAAAATACATAGAGGATGTGCAGGAGATCTCATGTTTGGTGGACTATTACAACATAGTGGCAATGAGTAATGTGCTCTTGTGGCTACAGCAGCAGAACACCATATTGTCTGATTGTTGGTTTTAATGCTGATGTGACCAGTGAACAGATAGCACTATAATAACTACAATAATAGGGATCGCAACAAATAAAACTAATGGAAAAGAACAAAGTACCAGAGCCCTGAAGAATCTAATAAACAAACTGTTTCTTTCTCTTTGTGCAGCAAAGCAACTCAAATATAAAAGTCATCTGTGTGGTTCATCTAAATAGTTTTTATGCTGTAGTTTTATATTATTTTTTCTTTCCAAAGGTCTGGTTAGAAATGCATGTCACGTAGATTTCAATCACAGACAGTAATTAGGAAAGTGGCTTCCGTGCTCAGAATTCAGTTTGTGAATGTAATGCTGTTTTGCCATCCACCCTCACACGTTACATGTGGGGGCCGACCATCTCAAATATATTCTCAACCTGTGGGAAAGGTTGTTCTGAATCTTTTTTCTGATATCAAAAGATGAATGAGGTGTATAATTCTGCCACAATCTGGAATTTAAGCTTACTAAAGAATCACTGTTGCAAAGTGACCGCATTACTGTATTTCTTTATTTCTCAGCAACAAACTCCTGAGGTCAGATTTCTGAAACCCAGGTTTGGACCTAAATCATTTTCATTAACTGGAGCAAGGCCTCATTCATACTGCAGGATGTCTTTAAAGCCCAAACTACTGCACTTTTTCATCTTTCCAAACACTAATCAAGTTGGATATAAGCCAAAATCCTAACACTGTTTCACGTAAATGATGAACATTGAGTTACTGTAATTGCAATGCTGAAATAAGTTCATATACAGCAGTGTGGTTCACGTGGCTCATTATCAGATATGTGATAATCCCATGTGTCACAAGGGAAATAAAAGCAAACTTAGGACATTGTCAGCTACAGTGTGAACAAAAAAAAACTGAGCAAAAGTTTGCATATAGTGACACCAGCCTTGGTGTGACACACAAAGGTATTCTCTCTTAGCTAGTTTAGATGCATAGATGCATGCAAGAGTTTGTACATCATATTTTATAATATGCTCTTAAATACATAAAAAATTGCAAATTAATTTGAACTAATGGAAGAAGCAGGAATTTCATCAGTGTAGTATCAGAGTATGTTTTAACAAATAACAATTTCCTGTATACAAGATGAACTGCTAAACTGTTAAAGAGCTGCACGCTTGCTGTAATTTCAAGACGCTCCTAATCTCCACTCACTGTATAAGCATTTCAACTCCTTAAGATTAAAAAATGTGACCATGTGACAGACATCACAATTTAGCACATTTCCACTCCATGTATCATCATATAACACACCTGATCCTTGGGTGTGTTATATGATGATAAATGATGTCTTCATTAGACACTTATGCTGAAATGTGACTTAAAGGTGTGTCAGTTAGAAGCCACCATAGCTCAAAGGCACAATATGAGGAGGGGTTATTTTAAGGAGAGGAGTTACTGTGCTGAGAGTTGTCACTGTATGACCATGTTGTTGTAAATCCTGCTGATGGACAACAGAGGGTGATAAAAGTTATACGTTACACCTAAAATATGCATCCTAAATCCGTTAATGCTGATCTATAAATGTGAAAGGCATCACATATTTACACTTGCAAACAACATATTTGTTAATGTATAAAAGAGCATATTCATCCATCTGAAATCATAGTGGTACAATAAAACACATTATACATGTTTAATACAAAAATACTGCATTAGAATGTGCACTGCAGTTCATTTCATTATTATTTTTACTGTAAATGTTCATAAAAGCATAACTTTTATCCATTCAGAATGTAACAAAAAATATTTTGAGCATTTTTTGCAGCAGCAGATTAAGAAAATAAGTGCTTTGCAGTTCATTCTAACAAAAACAGGTGGTGAAAGGAACAGGAGATCCCATATCAGCTAAGGAGCCACGGTTGGTCCTTTTAAATCTGTTTTGGGTGAGGTGAGTCTCTACTACCCAGACAACAGACTCAATTGCCATTTTGTTTTCACTGCATTGCTGGTGATGTGGGTGGTGATTCATCAGTATGGAACCAAGCTATATCCTTTCATTCCCTGCATTAACATACCTTCACTCTCTAAGATGAATGCATTTTTAATACTTTAAATACTACCTCATGCAGTGGGGTTGTAAACCTGCTTTTATCTATATTCAATGTATTTATACATTGCAAAACAGACTTTAACCTTTGATGTTATATACTGACAGAATATCAATATATATCTATATATATAGATATATATAGATATATGTTCATATTTTGATTATGATGCTTACTGACTACACCTTCATAACTTTTTCATTTAACCCACATTAATGTTCAAAAGCACAACCTTTGTGTGCTATATATCCTGCTGACAATGTATAAAAAGGCCCACATGTGATGCATCTGTTTCTAAATTTGACTTGGATGCAGCACCCTGAAGGTGAGATAATTTGGGACACCTTCATACCTCTTTAGTTCCAAACTGAGCGGTCCCTTTCCATTAAGTAGAACAACATATTTATTGATCTGGGGGTTCCAGTGGAGCAAATAGTTTAATCTTTCCTACTGGGATATTATTTACTGTCTTTCCAATATGCTATTCATTTAAGATGGTCTGCAATGGGGCAACAGCAACAGAGCACAATAGCGTTCATGAAACCACTGAGGTTTTACTCTGATGGAAAATCACTGTGGATATCTCTACAGGGAATACTACAACCAGGGGAAATCAATGGTGAGACCTATATAGTCCAAGACGTCTCTACCATACAAGGAAGAGACCGTTTTGAGTTTGTTTTGGTGTCATGGCCTTTTAAAATGTACAGACATATTATCCATTTATTTAATCGGGTTCTGCAGTAATTAATTTAAATTATGACAAAACATGCACTTCAAAAGAAAACAAAACATCAAATATGATGCAAATATTCATGCAGCGTGCAACTGTATAACTGTTTCGAGGTACAGTAAAGACACCTACCTGTCCCGTACGCTTTGGCCACCAGCCATGTGAGGCTGCAACAGATTTTGGCTCGGGGGAAGTCATAGTGCTCAAAAGACTTTATTGCTGGAGCAACGAATGTCTTCTGAACATCCCTGACGTCCTGAACTTCACCCATATTTCTCCCTTAATTGTACTGTTAGACCCTAGGAAGCAACACAACGCCAAAGCATCCCACTACTGGAATTTCGCGGAAAACAATAAATTGAACTGTAAATTGAAAAGCTGCGGTGTCTTTCCGCAGATTATTTACAGGTTCTTTCAGTCATGAAATGGTAGGCTGGCTGCGTTTTCGTATTTTTCAGTCTTGTTGACACAATGAATCGCTAGTCTTGGTGTTTTCCATCCATTCTGCTCCCTACCAGTTCAAATGGGCTCCGTTGGACCAAGCTGGAAAGGTTTCCTTGGATTTCAGAGGAAAAACTGCTCTTTGACCGGAATGAAAACAGAGAAATTTCCATTCTTTGGGTTCTTTGGTGGCAGACGGCTTCTGCCTTTCATGTCCATGTATTCTGGTATGGATAACCTACGTGTTTAGCAATCCCTCCTCAATTCAATCTCTTGGTGCCGCGGTGCGGTTTTCCTGCCGCACTGTGGCTCTCCAAGCCCTGCACCTTTGTTGCGCAATGCGCATGCGCGTGGGTTATCTTCAGATACTGTCGGAAATATTACAACTTTTGTTTTAGTTTCTTAGTTTGAACAGTCCAAATGCATATTTAACCGTGGCCAATTGGCCGAAACGGCGTTCACTGGGTAAAATTAACAAGGATGAAGTTGCAATAACAACTGAAAATGTTTTATAACGATATTCAGCTTTGGAACTGTAATGCATTTTCCTGCTATTTCATAATAGCGATGAATACCAAATATCTGGAACATGACAACAGGCCAAGAGTATCTTGTAACACTACTAAGCAATATATTCATAGGCGTACCACACGACTGCTCTACAGTATAGACGGAAATGTTAACTTTACGATGAACACATGAATGTAGCATAAAAAGAGGGCAGGGTGCATGCAATTAGCGAGAAAACAAAGCTGAAGGGGTTTTATTAATTACATAAATCTAGACAGTTTTTCAGTTACTGTCTATCGTATTGCCCTTATTCCAGACCAGTGTAATTCCCTTGAATATTCGACAGACTTATAAAGCCCGATTCAATTCCCAAGCCACATCCCACATCCACAATGCACATGACTTCAGTTTGAAGATTTTGAAATATAATAAGCTGAAATATTTAATGATTTTTTGGCATATTTCAATACAAAAGGTGTCAACTGTGTCTGTTATAGAAGGCTAATTACCCCCCTGAATCATAGCAGAGAGGTTGTTCTACGAACTACATTTCCCGTCGTGCAAAGTAGTAATGCGTCATCGGTGTGCGTCGGTGATTGTTTTGAACTGTTGGAAGATTTGACGGAAGGAGGTTTGTGTAATGCTCTTAAATGTATATGAAACATTCAGCTAAGATACTTGCTGGGATTTATGAGTTAGTTGTGGCCGAACCGAGGTCTGAGAGGTGCAATTTAAAAAGTAGCATTCAGGAGTTGTATTTGTCTTTGTAACCAGCATTTTAGGCGGATTTAACATGCGGTGCAGATCTATATGTTAATCACATTTTACCTTTGTTAGTGAACTAAAATATGTAATTTCCTGACTCTTTGTTAAATATATTGTACAAACCCAGATATAGCAAGTTCCCACCACTTGGAGAACTTGCCTAAATCAATGAAATGACAACTAAATGTTTACATGTGTTTTTTCTGGTGGCAACAGGTCAATAACTCCCTAAAAATGTTTATGCCAAGAGCTCTGAAAGTGAAGAGACCTGTCCAGGGATCGGGAAAAATTTTGAATAAGAAAAGCAAGATACAAGAAGATGAGAGAAAAGATGAAGGTACCTCAGAGACACCTGTTCAGAAGGAGGAACCATATGAAGATACCAAAACACAGGATGAGACAATACAGGCAAGTGGAGACTCTGCAGGTTTGACAGAGAGCTCAGTACATGATGACGGACAAAGGTCTTCCTCCCATGAAACAGAAGAGGAAGAAGAGGAGGAGGAGGAGCCGGTCAAATCATTCAAAAAGAGCCAGAGATGGCCGGAGCCAGGGGAACCTGTCTGTGTGATGTGTGGTCGCTATGGGGAATACATCTGTGACAGCACTGACAATGATGTTTGCAGTCTTGAATGCAAAGCTAACCATTTGGTGCAAATGGGAATGGGGACTGGGGCGGATGTCTTTAACCGTAAGGACACAAATGGAGATGGAAGGACTCCCCAACCTCCACAGTCAGCAATTGATGGTGGTGGGGCGGGTGAAAGTGAAGCAGGGTATAACTACAGGGAAGATCCATTCATATCAGGCCTTACAGACGAACAGGTGCAGCGCGTTAAACAAGAGCTAGGCATTGAAACCCAGGGGACAGAAGTCAGGAGACCAATCATTGAGTTTGAACACTGTGGGTTCCCTGCCACGCTGAGTGGGAACTTGAAGAAGGCTGGCTATGAGGCGCCCACACCGGTCCAGATGCAGATGGTGCCCGTTGGTCTCAGTGGCAGGGATGTGATTGCCAGCGCTGACACAGGCTCAGGGAAGACTGTGGCCTTCCTGCTGCCAGTGGTTGTGAGAGCACTCCAGGTACAGTGGTGCAGCTGACAACAGAATTATTTGTCTTTTTTTGTAATGCAGTTCACATCATGAAACTGCCTGTTCCTACACAAATGAATTCATATTTTAACCTATAAAAAACTTAATTAACTATACTGATTCTGGATGGAATAAAATAGTGGCTGGAATTTATGATTATTTTTTTAATCAATCCTGGAGATGAGTTTTAACTCTCAGCATTTTGTAGGGTTTTTTTTGTTGCAGGCCACATTTCAGCCCTGGTATTAAGTTCTTCAGTTACCAATAGTACAAGCAACCTGCAGTAAGGAATGCACAGGTCAGGTCATTTTGTTCTTTAGGACAAAATTAAACGGAATTGCCTGAACATTTTTATTATTGTTATGCAGTAAACTGAGCAGACAAGATTTTATTCAGACTGCTGTAGCAAGCATCTCCTCTGCTGAGGTATCCTTTTACAAGACACCAGACCTCCACCAGCTGACAGAGGAGCTGTCCCGTATCTGGCCATGACCTGCCTGTACAGAGAATTTTTTTTAATAGAATGTAACTATTCACTAAATGTCTCTAGTAGACATGGAAGGAATAACGTTATTGGGTTCATCTCAGGGCTTTTGGGCTTACATTTGTATTCACATGCTGTACGTCTTCTTTTTTTTTTTTTTAGAAACCAGCACACACTGTGCACAGCCCCGTTTCTCTGATCCTGACCCCGACCAGGGAGCTGGCCATTCAGATAGAGAGACAGTGCAAGGAACTGGTGAAGTGCCTCCCCAACATGAGAACTGCCCTACTGGTGGGCGGCATGCCGCTTCCCCCACAGCTCCACCGCCTCAAATCCAGCATCAAAGTACAGTGCAGAGTGCATCACTACTTTTACTATTTTTATTTCCTGATTCACTTTATCAAAAAATTTGTATATAATGATATAACTGTTCAGCTTTCTTCATGAAGTTCTTCTTTTAATCCTCTTAGATTGTCATAGCCACCCCTGGGCGACTCCTTGAGATCTTGAGGCAGAAAGCAGTGCAGCTGGACAAAGTGAAGGTTGTGGTGGTTGATGAGGTATGACAAACACAGAGGGTCAGCACTTAAAGGGCTTCCAACATAAATTTAGAATTTTGTGCCTGGGTTTCATTTAAGTATAAATGTATCTTTCAAAGTAAAGACAATAATGTTTCAGCTCATTGGGTGCTCTCGGAATCTAACAATCAGTTCTAAACATCCTCCAGAAAAGCTTCAGTTGTGGTGATACAGCAGCAGTTTTGAAATTCCAATTCCAAATTTCATTTTGATTAGATTATGATGAGCAAACAATGGCTTTCATTGCTAATTTTGACAAACATCATGTCATATCCTCAAACATGCTGTTAAACTGAAGATTTTACCAAAATAATAATAGTTGTACTGAAAAATCCTTGAATTTGTTTTTGTATTTGTATGTATTTGTGATGTATCCTATAGGTGGACACTATGTTGAAAATGGGCTTCCAGCAGCAGGTGCTGGAGGTTCTGGAACAAGTCCCTGTAGAACACCAGACTCTGCTGGTGTCAGCCACCATCCCAACAGGGACAGAGGAGCTCGCTGGTCGGCTGGTCCGTGATCCTGTCCGTATTGCCATCGGAGAGAAGAACCAGCCCTGTGCCAATGTCAGGCAGATCCTGCTATGGGTAGAGGAACCTTCTAAGAAGAAGAAGCTGTTTGAGATTCTCAATGTAGGTTGCAACCTGTTTTGATTTTTAATCATTACTTTGTGAGGTGTGGTTAAAAAAACAGACTGTTTCTCTTTTGTTTTTTTTTTGGTCAGCAAATCCAGTTCGCACTAAAAGTCTCAATAGAAAGATTTTGGGTGGAGTATCACTGTAAGCCCAGGGTTTTCAATTCCAAACTAAGCTTTCTTTAACTGGTCGGCTGTTTTCATAGATTTTTTTTTTTTTGTAAAGCCAGGACTAAATGTACCAGAAAGTGCTCTGGTAGGGACAAACACAGAAAGTGGGTTATTGTCTCAGCTTTAATTTATTGTGGATTTATCGCTCAGTCTTGACATGCACTGGTACCAGCTTGGTATTTTATTAACTGGCTGTTTTAAAGGTGGGAATTCCTAAAGCTCCAAGGACCAGTCTCCCCACTACACCATATTTAGACAGCCATTGCTACAGCCTTGGCCCCCGTCTGGAGGAAATGGGTGGGTCCTGAGCCATGGCCCCACTCCAAGAATCCCAGCAATGGCTTGTACCATTTATACTGGGCAGGACAGGAAAGGTCTGCTTTAGTTAACCCAGTGAAAAAGTGTAGTTAGACCATTGTATGAGTAAAGGGAGATACTTTTCTGCATAGAGGGATGTTGTGATTGTGATTTTTTTTTTTAATTTATGACTGCTGTTATTTAATCCAGCATTGTAACAGTACACTGAAGTGGGTGGGTCCAGCAGGATTCCTGTAGGATCATTGGGCTGTTAGACTGGATTTAGAGGGGACACTCGAAGAAATCCAAAAGTCTGGAGTGGATGGGACTCTGTCACAGTCGCTTTATATGCCACAGCCGTCACAGCATTATATATCATCATTTACTCAACTTAAGTCAGAAAATCATAGCATGTTCTCACAAATTGAAGCCAGATCAGTAGGCTGAGAGCTGAATCAAGTTTAATGGAGGAGCCTCATCATTATCACATTACCTACCCTCCTGCTTTAGGCAGAGACACTTTATTGGTTATCAAGGGAAATAACAAGTTAGATTAGAGCATAAGGGAGAGACATGAAGAGCCCACTTTCATAACATTTATTAAGGGCTGTCTAAAGCCCTTCTGTCACAATCTAAGTAGGAAGGCAATAAATAAACTGGGACTGGATAAGTAAGGAAGCAGTTTTCACTCATCTGTTACCTTGCAGTCTGGCTATGCTTAGCTTTTGGCTCTGCTACATCCACCAGTCAACTGGTTTTAGTGCCTGTCAGCCAGTCCTGCTCCTTATTTTCCTTGAACATGTGTGTCACTGGCTGAAGCTGCTCCACTGCTGGAGGATTCTGACTTTTCAATCTGACCCAAAGTTTCTAAGTTTCTTCTATGTCAGCATCTGGCATTGTAACTTACAAGGTTTTCATAAACTAAAGTTAAAAACTCAATAGTCATACATCGTTTTTTTTTGTTTTTTTTTAAATCCTCCCTTGTTTCTGTCTTTTTCTGTGTGGCTCTGCAGGACAGTAAGCTGTACCACCCTCCAGTGGTGGTCTTTGTAGACTGTAAACTGGGGGCTGATCTGCTGTGTGAGGCGGTCACCAAGGTGACAGGCCTGAATACAGTGGCTATCCACTCTGACAAGAGCCAGTGGGAACGTAACCGCATCCTCAGGGTGAGTCCAATGGCAGCCAGGACATGCACAGTAAAGTGGATAAATAGCAGTGGTCCCATGTTTGGTGTTCATCAGTGTTTGTTCTTGAATTTCTTGTTGCTGGAAGAGCGCAGCCACTCAGAGCTGAGACTTAACAGTGCTGCTTTTATCAGTATATTGAATGCACAAGGATTTTTAATGTTATTATATTAACACTAAAAGAACTAACACAGCATTTAATTCACTCAGCCTCTTTGTTCTAAAAAAACACATGAAGGCCAGACAAGCTCTTTTTCAAAGCCACAACAGCTATAGAAAAAGCAACTCCTAAAAGACAAGAAAAAAAGCAAAGTGGAGAAGTAAAACATAGGGGTTAACGGCTGTAATTAAGCAGGGCCTAAAATCATCCTGATTTCATTTAGATGCCATTCAACAGCAGATCACCCTTCCTGGTGAAAACAGGAAAAAAATAAAAGGTACTAAGAGTAATTTAACTTTTTAAACTTCCCTCCAAATGTCACTTTTAAGTTTCTAAGTTTCTATTTAGTAGGAAAAAAGATTAATCAATGCATGGCAGTATTGCACATTTTATGTTCCGTCTCCGCTAGTTCTTACACATCATTTAAGCTATTTATACTCACACTAAGGGGTGATTCAGGCTGATGTCATATTCACATAGCTGCACCATTACATCAGATGGAAATATACAAGTTATCTTCTGCATTATTCTACACACATTGTGCTGTGATTAAATGTAGTATGTTTGGAAATTTTGGGATCTTCACTATAATGTAAAATACATTTCTGGGGTTGGCTTGTTTTTAAAGCTGGACCAGCCATTAGATCATGCAGAGTTTATAGTTAAATTTGAGTTCCATAGACCCCAGTTGCACTTTGGTGAAAATTACTTTATTCATAATGTTCACAGTCCTTGTAGAGTGCTGCCCATACTAAACATGTCTGACAGTGTAATATTTACCGTGTTGTGTCTTCAGGGTCTCCTGGATGGAGACTTTGAGGTGGTGATCAGTACAGGAGTGTTGGGCAGAGGACTGGACCTTGCCAACGTCAGATTGGTGGTTAACTTTGACATGTCAAACACAATGGATGAGTATGTCCATCAGGTTAGTAATACCTGATGTGGGAAGGTGGTAATCTTACAGTTTTACTTTGCAAAAAGATTTTTTTCCAGCAACATTATACTGTTTCTTTAATGCACTTGTTTGAGTATTGTATTGTCTAGTTGACACTTCCCGTCACAGACAGATTTTTCTGTTCTTCAAAATTTTTCATTTAAATTTGTTATCATTATATTGAGTCATTTTTAGTTAGGTAAATATCTGACACCTTGTTGACTGTCATAGCTAAACTGGGCAATAATTTGCATATAGTTAAAAAGCAATATTTGATTATCTGGAATATTGACTTATTTGCAAAAGTTAACATTTAATGTCACCAGTAATGCCTAATATATATCATGGAAGGCAAGCTAAAAGTATTCTATTCATACCTTCATTTCTTCGCATCCAGGTGGGCAGAGCCGGGCGGCTGGGACACAGGGGAACAGCCATTACTTTTCTCAACAACAACAACAAGCGACTGTTCCTGGAGGTGGTGAACCGGGTCAAGCCCACAGGGTCCATCCTACCCCCACAGCTTTTAAACTCACCCCACCTCTATGAGCAGCAGAGAAGAGAAAGACAAAAGACCAAGCATGAGGACACACTGGTCACCAAGAACAACCTCATAGACATCATAAGGAAACATGACCGTCGCAAGAAGTAGCAAGTTGTTCCTTTCATTCCTGCAACGGTGCTGTCTATTTATTAAAGAAATGCTAAATGTTTATTTTGTATCAGTGTATTGAAAAAAATAAATCATTATGTTTTCTGAAAAAAAGTATTTTGTTATTGATAAAACAATTTATTTAAATAGAGAAAATATATTTTCTTCAACCCAGGCCCTCCATTTGAGGGACAGTCTTTCTTGCTACAGCTGTGGTGTACATGTGGTGTCTTTTATTGAAGACCAATCCAGTAAAAAATAATACTGCTTTAAATTTCATGTTTGACAAATTGCCTACAAAAAGATATAAAACTTCAAGAAGATGCAAGTAACTACAGAAAGACAAAAAGGACGACAAAGGGACACAAAATGACCACAGAGAGACAACATGACTAGAGATGCAAAACAACTACAGTGACATAAAACAACTACAGAAGGATGAACAAACAAAACCACTCTTTTAGTCTGGGTGTTTTGTGTCATATGAAGATGAGCCTCTCAGATGTTTTTGCCCAGGGGCCCATTGTCTCGTAACCTCTCCGTATGTAGTTTACCATGATCTTTGAGGACTGTGATCAGCTTTGCCCCTGGAGGCCAAGAGAAAGCAGAACTTTTCTTAATTTTAAAGTTTATGTCACCTACTATACCAGTCCTAAACACTTCACTGAGTGTATTGACAAAGATTTGGAGTTTGTGAAGTTTTTAAAACCATATTTCACAGTATTCCTCAGCAGATGGAGTTTGAGAGATTTCAGTTTTTGTTTAAACTGTGGAGCTTACGTCACCTTTCTAACGGCAGAGCGTTAATTTTAGAATGGAAAACATGAGTAGCACTATTGTTGATTACAGTTAACAGTTTATACCAAGAGTGTTTTTGGATACACAACGATATAACCTTGATTATGCTGCCACCCAGCGTCAGTCTCGGGTACTCGTATATCTTAACCATGGGGTGACGTAACACTTTCCGAGAATTTAGCCAATCAGCTGTCACTGACGCAGTCGATTTGAAATTGAAGCGGGCGAAGGCGGAAGAGGGGATAATTATAAACAACAGTAGCTCTGTTAGCTTGGACACAGCTTATATTTTATTCACATGCATTTATTTTCACCTTTAACTGATATGGGGAGTTGTAGTTGCGTTCGTTTTACACGTGTTTCATGTCGTGTAGTGTTGTAGTTGCCCAAGTGGAATTATCGTTTGCGTACTTAGCTAACCCGTAAATTCAACTTAACGTTTTTGTTTTTAGCAGCCGGCAGCCATGTCGTTATTTAGTGTACAAGCAAGGAAACATACTGCTTATTATGACCATCTAATGTCAACGACATCGTCCAGGACACCGGGCAGAGAGCGCCTGGCAGAGCGAAAAGCAACAGACACAACACTCGGGAAAAGTGAGATAACATCTGAAGCCTCTGCGTGTGAAGACAACGGGTCATCTGATAAAAGCCGACAGGTTAACAGGACTTATGTCATCTCTGCGCTTTCAAAAAGTGGCAGCGGGCAGCAGACTCCTTACCGTGGCCGACTCACCCTGCAGAGGCGGTCAAGGAGAAAGACCGGGGCTGAAACAGCGGAGAAAACCATAGCTGAAAGCAGCCAGAATACCACACCAGCTCCGGAGAAGAGACTAACCCTGCAGCGCAGGACCAGGACTCCGTCCATGGATAAAAGTGCACAGGGGCAGCGTGGGGTCAGCGGTACTGGCCTGCAGCAAACGCCAAAAGTCCTCAGTGAACCTAATGGTAGAGCTCCTAGTTTATTCAGGTCTATGAGTTTAAGAGAAGCAACCTCTAAGAGCAGAGCCAGAGAAACTGCTGCTCATGTGGAAACCCAGGGGAGGTTAGCGCACAGCAAGACACCTTCCACTTCTTCTTCATCCACAATTAGGCAACTAGAGGACCAGGCCCATACCTTTAAAACCCCCGACAAAAAGACCCCGTTTGAGAAAATCGCAGCCAAGAGGGACGTGTTCGAGAGGCTGGCAGGGAAAGAAGCCCCTAAACTAGTTGCAGTCAAGTCCGCAAGTCTAGAAAGGCCTAAATCCCGAGTACAGCAAGCTGAAGACAATAAACCTGTCCCAACTCCTCGAGTCAGCAAGGCGTCAGCAGGTGTGCACAAGCCAAACGCTGCGCAGCAGGTGAGGAAGACAGCCACTTCAAGCCAAAAGGGGGATGTGACCCAGCCCAGGACCTGCACTCCTGCTCCAGCACCTACTGAGAAGACACTGTCTCGTCCCAGTGAGGCTCTGAAGCAGCAGGATTCATTTAAGATGGAAAATAGCGCAGTGACTGTGGCTGTCCGTGTCCGCCCTTTCAATGCCAGGTATGTAATGCAATGCTCGCCTTAACTGATGTGATATCTGTCAGCTGGTTAGGGAGTGGGTCTACAAAAGTTACTGCTGACTCCAATAATGATGAACCATGGTACAGTTTAATCAGATCTTGAGTGACTAAACTGATTTTCCAGTGTTTCCTTGACATGCAAAGACAGTGAATTTTATTATGTCTTAGAAGTTTTGGTAAAGCTGACAAATGTAACATCATATAGGATTATGAAAATGTATTATTGAGAATTTTCTGCTTTTTATGCCTTTTGTGATAGTAAATGTAATGAAATAATTTTTAAAAATATATTCTTTAGGGTTTTGGATTTTTGGTTAGAGAAAACAAGCAATCTGTATGGGAATTTTCTGACCTGAAAAATGACCATCAAACCACCAAGCAACAAAAATTTACATTTTTAGCTTATGGAAGTGTTCAGATATAAGTTTTCTGAAATAATGTGTTTGAATATTTCTGCTCTGGTTTAGGGAGAAGGCAGAGAAGCCATTGCAGGTCATTTTCATGAATGACCAGGAGACTGTTGTCCAACATCCGGAGTCCAAACAGAGCTACTCCTTCATCTATGACTTCTCTTTCTGCTCGGTGAATGAGAGTGACCCCACCTTTGCCAGCCAGCAGACGGTGTATGAGACCCTGGCCAAACCTCTGCTACTGAGGGCCTTTGAAGGATTCAACACCTGTCTGTTTGCTTATGGCCAAACAGGCTCAGGGAAGTCATACACGTAAGTATTTTTATTTTTAGTTTATTACAGTCATCCTTTCCAATTGAATCACTTTCCTCTCATCTCCTCACATCTTTTGGTCTTAAAAATGCAAGTTGTTTTTGAAATTACAATATATCAGCTGCCAATTTGACTTTTTTTAAATTGTTGTTTTGCAGGATGATGGGCTTTGGAGAAGAGGCAGGAGTTATCCCACGTTTCTGCCGTGAACTTTTTTCTAGATTGGCCTCCATGGAAAATAAAGAGGTAAAACATCACATAGAAGAATTTTATTTTTATTTTTATAAGGCAGTTTTACTTTAAAAATCTAGAGGTTGTGTATAACACTTATATGACTCATCAAATGACCCATTTGGCTTGTTATATTTCAGGTGAAATGCCATGTAGAGATGAGCTACTTTGAAGTGTACAATGAGAAGATCCATGATCTCCTTGTCACCAGGGATGAGCCTAACCAAAGGAGGATGCCAGTAAGTAGTTTACAGATGACTGAAATACATTTCATAAACCAGTGAAGTAATGGTAATGTTTTATTGTGACACATAACCCATTCTAAATTTAAGATTTTATTGTAAAACTGTTGCTGGGAGTTAGGAAAATTGGCTGATACCTATTCAGATAAATCAGTATGCTGTCCAGCTTAGAATGGAAAGACTTTCCTGTCTATCAAGATAGAATAAAACATCTACTTGATAATATATCTTATTTCTGAGATGCATATGAAGTATAATAACCTATGAATCCATCAAGATAAAACCCAGTTGATTTGTGTTTCCAGCTGAGGGTGAGGGAACATCCAGTCCATGGTCCCTATGTCGCTGAGCTTTCTACGTAAGAAAATCCTTTCTTTCATTGGCCTCCAATAAAGGCCAAAAGAACATTCTTGAATGATGTGATTTGCAGAATTGCTCACTTTTTTCATTTCCTTACAGGAATGTTGTGAGTTCCTACAATGACATTCAGGTAGGTTGAAACTGCAGTCAAGATAGTTTCTTCCTTCAGCTCCTTGGCCTTTCGTTGATGCTCTTTTGAACAACTTTGAATGATTGAGCAAGTCAAGATTCAGTGTTGGGTAGATTTAGAGGCCACGATGAAGTACAGACATCCTGTTTGACTGAATCATAATGTCTTGAATGTACAGTGCAGGCACAACATGGAGATAAGTGCTGAGCTTCAAATATACTGTGTATCCAAGGGGTAACATGGTAAGAAAATAATGCTGCCTATATCACATGAGAGATTCAGTTATGATTCACACTGTTCTGGTTTAGGGATGGCTGGAGCTGGGCAACAAGCAGAGAGCCACAGCAGCTACAGGAATGAATGACAAGAGCTCCAGATCTCACTCTGTCTTCACCCTGGTTATGACCCAGACCAAGGTATGGCCTCTTGACTTAACTGTATCATTAGCAAACACAAACATGATGTCTGACATATTTTATATAATTACAATGAATTCTTCAGAGATACAGAGACTTGGGCTGTCATGTGTTTTAGTCAAGTGTTACACATCTAGTCATCTAATCATCTGTGTGTGTTGTGCACAGACAGAGTTTGTGGAGGATGAGGAACATGACCACAGTATCACCAGCAGGATCAACCTGGTGGACTTGGCAGGCAGCGAACGCTGTAACTCAGCCCAGACAAGTGGAGACCGATTCAGGGTACATGCACATAAACACACACACCCTGGTTATTGCTGCTCATACATAGAATTGACTTTTCTGCATTTCATATCCATTGTTAATTGGATATCTGTATTTTTTCCTTTTCTCAGATAGTATATGCAAATACCACAAGCAAATGATATTTGCTTCTAGGTATTTGTCATTATAAAAATTCACTTTGGGCCCTGTTATTCATGAGGGCCAATTTAATTATATTGCAGACTCAAATGAATGTTCTTATAGTAAGTTGAGGTTATGTCCAGCATTGCTTTTTTGTAACCGTATTTGCATGTACCCTAATTCAAAACAAGGCATTTCCTGTATCATTATAGGAGGGTGCTAGCATCAACAAATCCCTGCTTACCCTTGGAAAGGTCATCTCTGCCCTGTCTGAACAGGCACTGACCAGGAAGAAGGTCTTCATACCGTACAGAGAGTCTGTCCTCACATGGTGAGAGTTCAGTATGCTTGTACACATATAGCTGTTGTAGAATACAATGTTTACTTTTTTGTAAGCTCTCCTTATTAGTTTTATTTTTCAAATTAAGAAACATGAAGTTAACAAAGGTTGTCCACAGTTTCACACAGTGTACTAAAGTTGTGTGTGGTATATACACATCAAACACAGATTTCTAGGAATAAGAATACATTAACTGATTAATTAATCAAATTCATCATTAATCAATTCAATTTTAATCGAAACTTTTTCTAACCCACAGCCACTGTGCAGATCTCTGACCCAATGAGCATTTCCAACTTAGGAGCATGATCCTCACTTTTTTTCCTCCGCAGGCTGTTAAAAGAAAGTCTTGGAGGTAACTCCAAGACGGCTATGATCGCCACACTGAGCCCGGCAGGCAGCAATGTGGAGGAAAGCCTAAGCACTCTGCGCTATGCCCAGCAGGCCCGAACAATCATTAATGTGGCCAAGGTCAATGAGGACACCAGCGCCAAGCTCATCAGAGGTCAGACACTCAAAACTCAAAGCTCAATTGAACTAACTGCAAAAAGCTTCTTAAACCTGTCTATTTATACAGTATTTTAACGTGTCTAAACCTAAATTGTAGTAAAAGTTAATAGTTTCATTATGTTTTATCAGTATGTTTGTGAACCCGTTCGTACATGCCTGACCCCCTTAATGTGAGTATGAGATTTAAAAAAAGATGGATGTGACCTCTGTGACTACAACAGAAGGGAACGTGGAATAAGATTAACACCTTTCTCCATTGAGAAAACAATTTTGATGTCAAAAAAGGTTCTTTCACCTGTGCACATTCATGGACAGTAGGGCATCTTTCTTCTTTTTTGAACCTGAACATCTGCCATTTCACACAAACAGCAAACACCTGCATGTCCTTATTCACAAGGAAAACCAAAGATGGCTTTTCTGTGCACAGACTCCTGTTATCACAGGTGTGAACAGTATTTGTGCAATGGAAGACCCTCACAGCACAAAGTCAAGTTTTAAAACCACGGAGGGTACTTCTTAACAATTCCAGTATCATCAGTAACTTAATCACATGCATATACATAAACTCAATCACACTGTTATCCATTCTCAGTCTTGCTTTCATCTGCTTTGTTTCTGTCTCACTGTCTCTGTCTGTATATCTTTCTCTTTCTTTTACATGTGCATGTCTGTCTTACTACTCGTGTCTTGCTCTTGATCTTCTCTCTCCTTCTCTCCCATATACCGCCCTGTCTGCCCATCTATCCATCACCAACTTATGTACTACCCGGTTCAATTAAGGCTTGGCCCTAACCTTGCCTCCAGGCCATATTTATGCACTGTCAGCTGCACATGGCGGCTAACTGTCATGCAAGTATTATTTTTCATGAGATGATTGTGCTGCTGTTTGAGGTTTTTAGCACTAAGGGGAGCTCTTGCTGTGGTTTTCTCTCAAAGTGGATATGACTTTAACATTACAAATCAGGTCAATGCTGCTCAGTAAATTGTTATCAATAACTCAAAATGTTGGCCAGATCTTTAACAGAGGCCACAGAAATATTCAGATTTTGTGAAAGCCAGACCTTAAAACACATTGTCAGGACTTTTATGTAACTCCCTGCAATTTTATATTGACTGGTATTCATCTAATTTTATATCTGTTCAAAACTGCTACACATAATTTAGCGACATGAAGTATTTGGACTAGGGCTGAACAATATGCCAAAACAATCATCTGCGATTATTTTGACAGATATTATGATTGCGATATGAGTCTTAATTTTATTGGGAATTTTTTTATTTCATTTTCACTGGAAAAAATAAAAAATATACATGATAATGTGATTTTTGCTGGGTTCTGTCCTAAACAGGCATGTTCCCTTACGTCTGCAGAGCATGATTTGTAGGCTGGGGCATCTCTGTAACACCTCAATGTATGTTGTGATACATTTTACCTTAATCAAAAGATTGCAGCTCATGCAATTTGGATATTTCCTTATGCCATTTTGCGATTTTGATGATATTTCAATTAATTGATCAGCCTTATTTTAAACAAACTTTGTGTGTGTTTCAGAGCTGAAGGCGGAGGTGGAAAAGCTGCGAGCGGCCCAGACGAGCTCCCAGGGAATTGAACCAGAGAGGGTCAGGCTGTTCCAGCAGGAGATTGTTGCCCTGAGAAACAAACTCTGTCAGCAAGAGAGAGAAATGGTCGAGGCCAACCGGTCAGCATCACTGCAATCATAATAAATTTATTAATTTTATTCATTTGACGCACCACACCCGGTGATTATCATTCTCATTTTTTAGGGGATCATAGTGAAAGCTGTAGTGGATTTTCCACGCTTTAGAAAAACCTATTAGCAAGTAGTTCTTCATATTCCTTGTTATATCATGAATGTGCTGATATTATTTTACATTCTATTTCTATTTCTGCTTGTGTCACATTAGTAATATTTTTGCATCAATGTACATATGATTACATATGTATCTTTGCATATATACAAAGACTAAATTCAGATTTGTTTTTTCTGTACAGGGGATTTTATGCTTTTGTTTTGCTTTACCGTTTTCTTTTTATATTTTCTGACAGGGCATGGAGAGAGAAACTGGAACAAGCTGAAATACGCAAACGTGAGGAGACCAAAGAGTTGCAGGTAATTTGTTCTGAACAGAACATTTATGTCTTATTTATTCTTTAACTTCTTGTATATAGTAAACTTACCTTCATTTAAGTGCCATGGCTCTCATCCACACTTTGCAACAGTGCAATAATTGTCAAAGTAATAAACTGAAGAAATGTTCTTGCTCTTGTGTGGTCTCAGAAAGCAGGTGTGACGTTCAAAGTGGACAATCGCCTTCCCAACCTGGTGAACCTGAACGAAGATCCTCAGCTGTCTGAGATGCTTCTCTACATGATAAAAGAGGGTAAAACCACAGTTGGCAAGCTCAAGTCTGATTCCAGCCATGACATTCAGCTGACTGGAGCCCTCATTGCGGACCAGCACTGGTGAGAAAGTATTGCTGTTGTGAAAACAGTGGTGTTTTGATGAGTTGAATAAATAGTGTGTTTAGAGTCTTTACAGTTGTACACGTGAGAAGTGTACCTATGCAGTAAGGAAAAGAATCACTGTGTCTATGTAAAAGTTAAATAAGCCACTACTCATAAAAAAAGATCTTAAAATTAGCTTTACATAAATAACAGAAATAACAGAACAGAAATTCTGAATTATTTTAAAATGTTTGGCCATTATGGTTAATAGCCTATGTTAATTTTCAATTTAAATTATGTGGTTTTTTTTTTATTTCTTTATTTTCATAGTGTCATAACCAGCATCCATGGTACTATCAGCATCACTCCCATGGAAAGTGCCAAGACCTTTGTTAATGGGAACCTCATCTCAGATTCCACTGTCCTACATCATGTAAGTAGATCAGAAAGATCTTCTACCTTTTCTAAAAGTTAAGCTTTGCCTTATACTATGAGGTTACTCAAATTTGGGCAATAACTTTCTTTTTACATGTTTTAAGTCAAACATATAATCAGCTGGTTTCACCAAAGTGTTTCACAAATGTATTTCACTCTCCCCATCTATGTTTGTGTATCTGGCTTCCAGGGTGACAGGGTGATTCTGGGTGGAGACCACTACTTCCGCTTCAACCATCCAGCAGAGGTGCAGTCTGGGATGCGGGTATCTTGTTGGACAGGCGCAGGCGATGGACACAAAGATTTCGAATTTGCCAAAAATGAGCTACTTGCAGCTCAAAGAGCTCAGTGAGTTAAAAAAGACCAGATTAAAAAAAACTAAAAAACACAGGGCAACATTTTTATGTGCAGACTAAAAATTAAAGTAAGACTTCCCCTAAAGCCATTTTTGTGTGTCGCAGGCTAGAGGCAGAAATTGAAGAAGCCCATCTGAAGGCGAAAGAGGAGATGATGCAGGGAATCCAGATGGCAAAGGAGGTGGCTCAGAAGGAGTTATATGATCAGAAGGCTCTTTATGAGGACAGGATCCGTGTCCTGGAGAGAGAGCTGGTACATAACACTACAATCACATATTGAAATAAATAAGCATACAGTATATTCTTAAACCTTGTGTACTAGATTGCATTATTACAGTGACATCGGATAGTTCTTGTCATGTATAATCTTACGTATATCCTCAAAGCCTCTCAAATTGTGCAACCACTATTTAGTAATGCCAAAATATAATTTCTTTAGACAGAGGAGAATCAGCGGAAACATCAACAGGAGTTAGACCAGCAGAGGGTGGCCACTCAAATGGCAGAGCTGAAGATGGCCAAGCTGGAGCTGGAACAGGAGGTGGACACACACAAGAAACGCCTCCGCCTGCACATGGAGTCCCAGGTCAGGACACAGACCAACGCCTGGGAATGTTAAATTTCCTCTTCACTTGACTTGACTATTTTAAGTTCTTGGAAAGTTGTCCTTGTGCCGGACAGGATTTGTTCCGTCATAAAAAGTTTACTTGCTCCATCCCACTGTCAATGTCCAATGTCCTTTTCAAAATATTTGAATATTGACAATTTTAGAGCTCTCAATTATTGATCTTACACTAGTGAGCTAAACCCCTTTTGAAAGAGACTGTGCCCTACTAGCTACTAACAATTTGGCCTGAAGTCCGAGATCCAAGCTAGTGGGTAGTAGAGCTGCAGTATCTAAGAAAAGAGAAATAACAGATCTTATTTCAGTTAGTTTTCTGTATTTTTCCCTCTTGATCCTCAGACCTCACTCTACGGGAGATCATCTCCTTCATTTGCTCATTCTCGTGATTTCTGATCATCTAAAACAAGCTTGAGAAGCTCAAGCAAATATGCTGACACCAGGTTTTATGTTTAACTGATGGGCCATTTGGGATGTGTTTTGAGTCGTGGCAGAGCTTGGCTTTAGGCATAATGTTCTGGCCTGGTGGTTTTTAATGTTGTGTACATTACCATGATTCACTCCAGGCGATGGAGGAACACCGTGTGTGTCAAGCAAAGATTGTTGACGCCCTGGAGGCAGAGAAGAGAAAGATCAGCAAAGAGCTGGAGGAGATGCAAAAGAAAAGAGCTTTAAGGGAAAACCACACTTCACGAAATGGTAAGATCTTTCAAGTCTCAACCACATACTGGAATTAGGAACTATAGCGACAATATACACCAATATTATTATTATTATTATTGTTATTATTATTATTATTATTATTATTATTATTATTACACCATATATTGGAGCTCTAAATGAGTGGAATATGTCCTTTTAAGCAAGAAACATTAGAATAGAGTGTTGGCAAGTCCAGATATAAATATTTGAAAGAACATCAGTTGAATAGGTGGACGGAGGTAGTGAGGCTATAGAACATAAGTAATTTAGCAGTTTGTAGTGAGGTGGTAAACCGCTTTCATGGTCATTGGTTAATCTACAATAAAACTAAACAATGCAAAGTAAGAATTTCAGTCTCACTAAACTGCATTATTATTATTTATTGAATTGACTATAAATAGAAATTTCAATAGAAATATCTTCCATGGAAACAGGAAAATGTATATTTGTAAATTTCTTTTCCCACTCCTCTACTGTTCTCCGCTGTGCTGACGTATCCCTACAATACAGTATTTGTGTCACTCTCTCAGGCCAATGATGAACAATATTGCTGTTTGTACTCGGTAACCTATATAAGAGTATTTTAATTTTTCTAGTATGGTGAACCCCTTTCATCTAGTAATATCAAATCAGGCTCAGGGCTGTTGGTTGTGGTGTAGTTAATGTGTCATTTCTGTATTGCAGTCTCTCCACAGTGGGATGCCATGAAGTTGTCCTTGATGATTGAGGAAGCCAATAAGATTAGTGCTAAACTGAAAAAAAATACAGTCTTCAGCAGGTATTGAAAATGTTGATGTGATTGAGTTGTGTCTTATTTTATTGCAAGACTTTCCCTCAATTACAGTATTATTTCAAGCTTGATATTATCAATACAGTCATATTTTTTATCATCCCATGACTCTCCTCTGTTGTAGACATGAAAGCCTTGACAATGAGAATATGGAGCAAGGTGATTTGCTACAGGTGCGGGTTCAAAACACAAAGCTGGGGATCTCCACGTTCTGGACCTTGGACAAGTTCCAAAACAACATGGCTGCCATGAGGGAACTCGAACAGGTTCGTCTTAAAACCCTCATCTTGTTTTTGATTTTATGATTTTTTTTCATGTCTTAAAAGACATTAAGAACAATCTGACATATGACTAATTAAAACTGAACAGATATTTTACAAATAGAGTTTTTTTTATGATTTTAAGCAAATTATAAATAAGCATGAACTTGGGGCTACAGATTTGCAGTGGTAAGATCTCCTCCGTCAGAAGAGCAAAGGCAATGGGAACATGTTTTTTTTTGCGTGGTTTACCAGTTTTCCGCACCTGTCCAAACACATTTAGATCACATGAACTGGTAACTAGGTGTGAGTTGTGAATATCTTGGCCTTGTCCTAGGCTTTTGACTTGTCCAGGGTGTTTCCTAGTCTTTCGGCAAATTTTCGTAGATTAGCTTTAGTAGCCCCTGATCGTTATTAAGAGTAAGTATGGATTAATATGTAACAAACTATTTTTATGGCATTTTATTGGACAGTATTATAGGATCTTGTGTATAGAATCAGAATAATTATAGGTTTAGTAAAATCAGAAACCTATTTACACCCTTAAAGGTCTCATAATGATGCAATGAGTAGACTAATGATGAAGCTGATAAACTATCATCAACTACCAAGGACCAGTACTCCAATAAGCTGATGGATGATGTCTGTTGAATGAAGCATATTCGGTCAGCCAGCCTATCTCTTCCTCATTCTGCATATTCCATCCAACATCAGCTCAAGTGCAATTGCCAATTTCCCAGGTGTTTGACCTTATTTAAAGTGCAGAATGGGCTGTTTTATGCCTGACAGAGGGATGCTGCATCACTTTGCCGTGCTCTTCTCATTAAGTTGAGTAAATGAGACTGGTCATGTCTGCAATAGTTTAATCTCCGCAGGGGGATTCCACTTCTAAAGATGACGATGTGTTTTATGCCCCCGATGATGAGTGGGAGCAAGATATATCGGCCTCCTCTACTTCTACCTCCTCCTTCTCACGCCGAAGGTAATTATCCAGCTCTTCCTCTCTCCTCCTATCCGTCAATACCCCATCCCAGCACCTTACATTTACATTAGATAAAAAAATTGTTCAGAAACACCTATAGCATGTTGCTGAGGTACTGTACGTCACCGGACTATCTCTTAGCCCACTTTACTATCTTTCAACGATGCCTAGGGCTTGGATAGAAAATCGTTTTGCCTTATAGCCTGTGAGTCTTAATTCCACAGCCCTTGTGCTCACCTTTTAATGTGAACAATATGTCAGGCAAATGAATGTGTATGGAAAGTTGAAAGGTATGTGTAAGGAACTCAGAAAATCACTTTTTTTAGACAGTTTGGAAGATTTTGGTTATTTTTACAAAGTCTTCATACTTCCATCAATGTGATTTCCAACCTGTCAACAGAATATTTCCCTCTGTATTCTTTTTCCTCTGTTTATTAATTTAATTTCCACAAAGGCCAGGCCAAGGGGTTTAGAAAGGGAAAGGGCACTAAGTCCTTGTGTTTTTCACTCTTGAACACTTAACCCAAACACACAGAGCACCTGTGGTACATGCAGATCCCCAACATTTTCCCTTCACATTGTTGTTATTCTTGTGAAGCATGTTTATGGTGCTTCTGGTGGTGCCTGAACTACAAGAAGACCTAGCCAAATCAAACATGGCACCGGATCTGTGGTGCCTTCTTACTTTTTCTCTCTCTGACTCTGTTAAACTCATGTTTAAGCCTCGTGGCCACAGTAATAGCTGTTTATTGAACTTTCCACCTCTAGATTGTTCGTAATAATTTTATTCTCCTGCGGAACTCCATTTAACCCTTTTTACACATGAGTTTAACCTGCATCCTAGCAAAAAAACACTTTCAAAATCGGATTACTTTAATCATGTCCAAAGCCTGTCAAAGATGCCTACATTTAATAAGGGCAAATGCCAGACAGTGAATGAATTATAGAAATAAGACGTACCAAATTCACTCTCAGTATAGCGGAGGACCAAGTCATTGTGAATGAGAGCATCAACATGCATAAAAAGTGTGAGTGTAAATACAAAATCTTGGTAAGGTACTCAAAGGGTTTTGAATAAGGTTTGTTTGGAATCAGGAGCAGGAGTTTGTTGAAGGGCAGAAGAATCTCAGGGCGTCTATACGAGATCCGGGTACATCCAATTCAGAGCCTCCACAATGGCTCCTCCCAGTCTGCTGGTAAGGAACAGAACAAAATTACTTACTTACTAGTTTTTGCTTTTTGATTGAAACGAACATTCACAGTGACAAAGTGCTGTAAGAATGATATTTAATGAGGCCATCACTGCACACCCTATCTCTTCACTGTGTTTGTCCCAGGCTTGATGGGTGTTGCCAAACCTCCTTCCACCCATTCCAGCAGCACAGACTCTGCCCTGCCCAGCATCTGCAAGGAGCTGATTGGTCAATCAGTGGCCCGTCTGCGTGGTTGTACTGGGACAGAGGAGAGCGTGGTTGACAGGTTGGCCTCTGATCTGAACCTGATGTATGCGGCAGTCCAAACTATATCTGACCTGTATGACAGCATGGATGACAACAGTCAGGAAAACGGTGAGATTTAGCCTAATTTTTGTGTATAACAAGTGAGAAGAGGAGCAAACTGGTGGTACATTGAGTTCAATGGTAGTCAGTCGAAGTTAGTAGAGAGTTAACTTAGACAGGCCATGACTAGAAAAATCACATAGCATGTTATTTTTCTATGTAATTATCTGACGTTGCACAAAGAACATAGATAAAAATTGCTCATGTTTTTGGGGTGACATATCAATTCTTCCAGTCATTCAGGCCAAGGATTATCCTTTTCTTTGTTTTCTGATTTACTGTGTAGGTGTTTTTGAAACAAATTTTTACAAGGGATTTTTCTCCTGCAGTGTTTGTGTGTAACTTGGTGGCTCAGACTCAACTGGTCAAGGCCACCACAGCCATAGAGAGTGCAGTGTTTGTTACTACGCAGTGGTTGGCCAGCGTGAAACCCTCCTCTGGCCTGCCCTACACCATCGCTGAGGAACTCAAGAGCCAAGTCAAGAAGATGGGAGGATTCTTTCAGCTGCTCATTCAGGTAAACACAAAAATCACTAAACTGTAATAAAGGCCACATACTGACATTATATTGTGCATTTCATGGCACGTACAGGATATAAATGAGTTGAAAAGAGTACAAAATCTGAGCTGAAAAATGATTTTCAATTTAGAGTAGTTTGGGCAGGGGGTAGCTAATCAAAATGCAGAGCATTGATTGACGGGTCTTAGCTCTGAGCTGTTTGAGCTCTGTCTATGGAAATGGCCAAGCGGAGGGAATTCTCATCCTTGAGCCCCAAACAGAACATGAATATATGAAACGTAAATCTAAATTCCTTACCAGCCTCAGCACCTAAACACACAATTTTCCTCTCTCACTTCTGATTTTCCACATTCTCTAGTATTTTAATTTATTTACCGACCCCTCAGACTATGTGGACCACTTTGTTGGCTTGCTTACATTGATTCACTATTAAATCAATTTTAATTCAAGCTGTTAGTTTGTGCTGACTTGATGTTTACTGAAATGATAATTTTACCCCATCCAGGGTTGTGAATCCGAGATCACATCAATGGTGACGGAGGCACAGAGAAAGAGCAGTCAGTGCCTGGATGCAGCATTGCTTGCACTTGGCCATCTGGCGGCAGTGACATGCATGCCGCTGAATGCTATGGAGCTGGGTGCCCAGGCCACAGGCAAGGTAACACCACCATTAATACCACAGCAGCTACTATCTCTGGTAGGGCTCTGGGGTCCACTGTAATCAAGCCCCCACTCCACAATACTAGAGAATGGAATATTAGCTATGTGGATCTCAGAGCAAGGAAGATATTAGGAGGTGGGGGATTATATCTACGCATATTTGTATATGTTTTTTATTTTATTTTATTTTTTACCCTTTCTAAAAAAACACTCAAAACAACCACAGGGTATATCATAAGCAGCGACAACCAGCATGACTGAACCAAACAAAGAAAGACTGCCAGAAACTCACCTACAGAAAATCCAATTTAAAAGATTCCCAATGCTGGAGATGGTTTGTCTGACAGGCGATCTTTGGGAAATGTAGTGTAAAAACACATCAGTGATCAGTGAGCACCAAAGATGTGTAGGCTGATATCAGATAATTACAGACATATACAGGGTAGATGCTGATCCATAAAAAAGTTTTCAAAGGTCTTTAATTTGTAAAATTTAAGGCCATAAAATTATGAAGTGTCTTGAAAGTTACATTGACCCACTGGATTTTATGTTACATATTCAAATAATTGTCAGTTTTTATTTGGTCAGACTGCCACATATATTCACAATATTCCCATATTAATGATGCTAAGCTAAAGACAGCCCCAAGGGTTTTCAGGGAGGAAGCCATATCATCTTTGTATAGCATTGTTCGTGCTATAGTTCTCATACTCTATCCTAAACCATCAGGGATATCTTGTTTGTCGTGTTTATTGTGTTTTCTAGATTTCGTTGATTGATCAGAGAACTGCTATTAAAAATATAATAGAAATATGATTTATGTTATTATATGATTACATCTTTTTCAGCCATCAATGGCCATGTGTCTGCTGAAGGGGACAAATAAAGGCGTGCACTCTCTCTTAGAGGAGAGCCTCACCATCACCAGGGAAATGCTAAGAGAGGCGCAGCTGGCCTATCCCAGAAATCCAGTAAGAGATCATAATCATTTATTAAAAAATGCTGTGGCTTTTGGCCACCTCCCTGTTTCCTTTGTCACAGGGAAATGTTACTTTAGTCATCCCATCACACAAAGTTTGTCAAGATCAATTTTATAAACAGATTTTTGGTTACTAAGTTCCATGATTGTGTACATAAGTATTTTTTTAATAAGTTGCTGTCATTGATAACTGTCCCCTCTGCTTACAGGTCCTGCAGAGCCTAAAATCCAAGACACTTGATTTAGCACGTGCTCTTCAGAGCTACATGTATTGCCAGATTTCGGTGAGTTTCAACAACACAGCCAGCTACAAACTAAGAGCTATGGTAATATTGTAAGAAAGCTTCTGCACTCTTGAAGTCTTGAAGGTTTTATTAAATTTTAGAGAAACTACATCTTGATGTTTCTTACTATGTTACTTGGGTATTGATTGTGCTGCCCCCTGGAAATGTCATCAACAACTTCTTAGTGCTTTCCTGCCATACGATGCTTTCTTCATTTTCCTGGTGCTAATACTGCAAAAATCAGAGGGATTTTTTCTGTATGAATTACAGTGTTGTATTGTGGCATTCCTTTTGAGATGGGACTGACAAGTTTATTAGTTTGGTAATCACCTTTCTGACTTGGAATTATTATCTTGACAAATTCAAAAGGTTTTTAACTAACTAGAACACTACACTACAACAACAGATACATTTTATTGTCAGTCATAAGTTTGTGTGGAGGTGTAATATAAGAACAGCTTATTGGTATAATTATATATTAAAAACCATAACTCGCCTAAATAATTTATCACCCTTTACTGTTCCATGATGAATACTTAAATTTAAAAGTAATTTAATACTAGGTGAATTAATTACTAATGGTCAGAATGAAAGAATTTGATTAATGGTATTAGCTATCGGCTATCTGCAGCTTCATTACAAAACCTGCTGCTATTTGTTTGTATAGACCATGGCTGAAAGACAGAATACAAGCCCAGGCAGCAGAGCTTCCCTGGATATGTAAAGGTTAAAAAAAATCTTCCATCTTGACACAGGCTTAAAGGTTACAGATTAATACCTACTCCCACCACAGCCCCGTTAAAGATGCCACTCAGCCTTTTATGGTTCCTATAAAGCTCAATGCTCTGTAGGCTTATCTCGCTGCAGTCGCCCCTTAACGTTAGTTTCAGGTAATGAATGTGTTGAATGAAGTGGCATCAGTCACAGCTAACAGGCTTGTTTGCTGTTATCTTAGTCACACAAACTAGCAGCTTTTTTTGTTAAAACCAATCACTGACACATATAGGCGCTGGGGCATTTTGCTACCCACTGGATTTGTAGTCAAATAAAGCTGAGTTACAGCTTGAAACAACTACTTTCATGACATTTTTGAATAAGTCATGTGAAACAGGACTACACGTATGCATGATTGTGGCTGTAAATGCATCTACAGTATCAAGAGGGTAGAGTGGATACTGTAGCAGACATTATCATTCATTCAGCTCTTCAGAAAGGAGGTAAACTACTTTTTTTTTAAGATTAAGTAGTTTAAGAAGTTAAAATGTAGCTTAAAGATTGGACACACTGTGTTGGAGGAAATGGCATGATTCATTAGCATTTTCTTTTGTCAGTAGTGAACTGGGAAGGAGGCCATCAGGTTTATATCATAGGAAAGGATGCCATGGAAGCCCCATTCATTGAGTGACATAATTTACTACTATGTGGGTATTTGTGTCTTAGCATGTATCTGTATGATCCTTAAGTGGCATTAGGCTACATAAAGAATTGAACAAAAAGGTCCTTGGTTGAAAGAGGAGTTGGAGAATGTTAGGATAAGGCAATATGATGAGTAACAGTCACTCGGTCACTATTCATGTGCCAAGGATCTCAAGCACACTGATGCTACCGCAGAGCTACTCAGTGATTGACGGTCTAGTAGGTGTATTGTATAAAAGTATATATTCTCCATTGGTAGGTTATGTTGTGTATGCATGTGTCTTAGTTATGCAAATGTTGGTTGCATTACATTTGGAGCAGCTTATTTGCTCTATCTATATTATTTTTTGGGGGGGTGTTTTTAAACAGGAGAGAGAGTCTAATCCAGAGGAGGTGGAGGAAGGGGCGGAGGAGGTTTCAGCTTCCCATTTGAAGAAACTGAGAACAACAGCGACCAAGCTGTTCCAGCTGAACCAGGCCATCAGACAGCTGCATTCTTCTCTGTCTACCGCACTGCGAGGTGAAGCTTCTGACATATACAGATCCTTGGTGTTTAATTGAGATGTATCCAGAGTGACTTACACTGAAACATTCCAAAGTCACAAGCATTAAAACTAACAGTATGTCTAAGGTCAAAGCTCTTCCAGCCTTTTGCCTTTCACCATTTCAGTTCATTAAGACAATTTTCTAAATGTACATTTACAGTACAATAAAACAGAAAGGCAAAATGCCAAGATAAGTAATACATTTTATTTCTTTTTTAGTTTTTTTTTTAAAAGAGCAAGTATGTTGCTGTTTATTTTACAGTATTGTGAACCAAGTTATGAAAGCTGTTGCTTGCTTTAAATTCTTTACCAGTTTATGAACTACTGAATTGCTTCATGCAATATTGCATCAGCGTGTATAATGAACTGTTGTGCTCTAACAGGTGTGGGTTTATTGGGTTTCATTAAACCTTTGCCTATGTCTCAGCCAATCAAAGCTTAAACTTGTTTTAATTATTGCCATAATAATATCAGTTTTGTTTTGGATAAATAATGAAGATTTTGTGTATAAGAGTTTTGATGGTTGCTTGGCTGACAAAGTGGCTGACACGATGAAGGAATTTAGCATGACCAGCATAAACAAAAGCAGCCTCAGTCAAAATGTACCAGATTATTGTTGCTTTATGTGTCACTTCCCTTGCCTGACTGTCTTTCTCCTTCCAGGAAAAGATGGAGACTTAAGCAGCTGCAGAGAGCTGATCTCTTCGTCTGCCAAGGCTGTCGATGAGCTGCTCACTGGTCTCTCCAAGGAGGGAGCATTGATGCTGTCCTTACAACTTCCCTGTCTTCAGAGCGTCATGACTGCACGAGACGAGCTCCACTCTGCCCTGCAGTCCCTGTCCTCCCCCTGGAACGAACAAGGGGCAGGAGAGAGCAGAGGCTCTGCCGCTTCAGATAAGAGTATAGAAGATGAAGTCTTGACTAAAGGGAGTGCTACCACTCACACTGCTCTTAAAAATCGAGTTGTGAGTAAGATAGTGTACTCTCTCCCTCCAGGTGTGTCCTCCAAAGGCAGCCCGCACTGGGTTTAATTTGTACTTACACTATGTGTTATTCTTTATGATGTGCTCATATCATGTAGGATTTACTGTAAAAAATTAACTGCTGACATGGAGAGAACTTTGTGGGTACCTTTTTTTTTTTTTTTTTTTCTCCAAGCAGCAAACATAGCTCAAGTCAGTTATATTCACACTTTAAATCAATACTGCTCACTACATGTTAGCATGTGTCACCTCTGATATGATGTAAATGCAATACTAATGTTGAGGGACTGGAGGTTTTCTTCTAAGTTTGGTAAGAATTTGCTTCTTTAAAGGTATTTTTGCATGGGGACAAAGACTTCGGTCACCAGAGTAGAGTTTAACAGAGTTATTCATGATGGATAAAAACAATAATGATAAGTATTTGTATGTACAGAAAATGTTCACTTGTGCTGGCGGCGGCGGGCCTTCTCTGTTGTACGATATTTTTCAGAGGCCACTAAATTATTCTATGTTGCATTTTTATTCATTCAAACATGCAAGAGTTCAACATGCAGTTGCTTTGTTAGTGTTTTGTAAACAACTTCCTCTCCATTTTTGTATGAAGACATGTTTTACTCACATTTGCATAAAGCTTTGCTCTTGCATGTTGTACGCATACTGTAACAATTTGCACTTAGGAGAGACTTGTATACTCAGGGTTTCTTCTTAATACATGTACTTTAACAAAGGATTGTTTTATGTCCTATTAGTCTTCTGTAACACTTGGTAAAAATTTGATATGTCAAAATAATATAGGAACTTGTACTACAGCAATTAATCATGTGGCTTGATTTGACAAGAACCTTATCATTTCATACTGTAGAGCACTGTTCACTAAACCATGGATGCTTGGTAAAGACTACTACTATGACAAGATTTTACTAGTGATTATATGTCAATTCGTACTGCAGTAAAGTCTGCACAAAGTGTGAGACATGTTAAATGTTTTTATCAAAACATTCATATACACATTCCCTAATTGGTCTAACTTTTTAGAGAACAAAATACTGAAATTTTATCTCAAGGCCACAGAGTTACAAATAATGTACATATTTACTTCTATTATATGTTGTCCGCTGAATTTACACCTGGTAAGATTTTATTTGTCTTTCTTGATTGTAGGTTGACAAAGCTGTTAACCCATCTTTTTACAGTCATATCACTGTGCTAATTTAAGGCATGTAAGATTGTGGTGTAATAATTGTCAGGGGACTGCCTGGTGGTCCCTGGACCCTATTTTGGGGAACTACTACATTAGCCTAAAAAGAACTTTTACGTGCTGGACTCCTTGTTAATAGACTTCAGCGTGCAACACCACTCACCTTTGATTTTTGGGGATTTTATGTCAAAAGTCACACACATTTGACTATAAATTTACAGGAAATGTTTCCTTTTTGCAGTTGGTGAGATACAAGCAGAGTGAAACAAAACAATTTTTACCTTACCTCAGAATGACTACCTGAGGTCCCCTGGAAGCCCTATGTAAGGTCTTGGTGGTCCTGGGACCTCATTGAGGTCACCCCACATTCAAATGAGACCATTTAGTGTGTTTCTAAACACACAAAACATATTTTAGTCTATATATGAATAATCCTTGGCTGCACATTAAGTGAAGCAGGAAAGGGTGATTCCACTAAGCTGATTAATGGATTCACATTCATTGGTGTATTACATCATTGTGCAAGCCTCTAGCTTGACTAGACCACTGGAACCCACTCAAAGTCCCCTGGAGGTCCATGAACCCTACTTTTATTAGCCGTCTGCTCGCTGCAGGTTACACCCACTACTCCGCCCTGCAGCCTCCTCCGCATCCTCCCCTCATGCTCTCTGGAGACGGCTACTACCAGGGCTCTTGTACTGATAGAGCACAGCTGAGAAGAACTACTTCGGTAAACTTTAAACTTACGGAATTAAAAGAAACGCTTTAAGGAGTGGTTGAATGCTGCGTTCACTGACACTACGCAATTGGAATGAGAAGACGCGCAAAAAAGTTTTTAACAAGACGAAAATTTCAGGTAAAGACAATCTTTTCATTTTTGCTTCTAATGCTTCTGCAGTGTCACAAAACAGTACGAATAAATTGTACTATTCCCATCTAATGAGGATGTTTTTTTCAGGATGCACTGGTTATTGTTCCCCAATTTAGGGCTGCTTGTAAGTACACCATCTTTGTATTTATGTTTTCTCTTCTTTAGGATATTACTGACATGTCACCATGTCGACTTTTAACCAGAAGCTTTTCAGAGTTGTGTACAACGCCTGTATCCAAAGTCTTAATTTGTCTGACTCATTTCTCTGTAAAAACAATTAGGCAGCAAATGCAACGATGCTCACCGTTTTTACACGTGTGGAGTGTTTTTTCTTTAAACTGGCCTTACAGGTTAAGAAAAGACATGATTATCTTAAATATCAAGAATTTATATTGTCCATGGCTTGATGTGTCTTCGTTCGTATTATATTTGTATCTGTTTAAATATACCTCGAGATCAATAATCAATCAGTACACCTGTTGTGTATAATACGTCATCATATCAGTAAAGATGCCTTTGTTCTGTCGCTTTAAGAATGAGCTAAATTTATACATTGTATATGTTATCTCATGTTTCAGGTGTGTTTTCACAGCTGTATATCAGGTGAGTCACTTTCTCATGTCACTTTTAAGTTAAACACAATTTTATTTAACCAAAGGTGGTTAGACCAAGTAGCTAACCTAGCTACCTAGCAAGTATCCCTTACTAGAACTCTTAACTATTGATAAGCTAGAGGTCTCACTAAGGCTAAGGTGCTTTCAAGTGTTGTCATCCACATTAAACATTTGCTCTAGTGGTATCTAGCTAAACTTTGGTTCATATTTCAAAATAGAAAAATTAAACTCAAAGAAAGAAGTCAAGAAAATTTATTTTTAGCTTATTAAGAAATGTGTAAGTATGCAGGCATGCACACATATACTTGTGTGGACCCTCATTGACATGCATCCCCTAGAGCCTAGGTTAGGGTAAAGGTCTAAGGCCTAGACCTTTACCCTAACCTTAAATTTCACAACTAAATCACTTTTACATGCCTACCTCCAACCCTTACCCTAAACTGAATCTAAACCCAGTTCTAACATGAACCTTCAAATCCATAGTGAGGACTACACAGAATGTCCTCGCTTTCCAAAGCTGTTGCACACAGACACATAGAAATATATATATAGAGAAACACCCAGGTAGTCAACAACACAAACAAATGAAATGGTATGTTGGGAAGAAAAACAGTTTCCCAATCCTAGCAACTCTAGTCCAGGGTGCCACTAACCTAACCCTAAAACACTACAAGGAAAAACATATAGGAAATACTGCATGTGTCAGAAATACCTTGGCAAGTCAGAGAGCGATGCCTTAGCAGGATTTCAAATGGTGTGCTAGTGTTCAATAGCATGTTGCTTTGCTGTCATAGGAGAACAGAAAGGATTAGGACATTTACAACAATCCTTTAGTTGGTGGTTAAATGTAAGTTATCAATAACTAAACAGTCCAAATATGGCAAAAAAACAAACAAAAAGTTTCACTCTTTGCTTTGGTGGAAAAGTTGCCACATATAAAAAATGCAAGAGTGCAATGGAAGCAGACTTGGTGATTACATTTTGATGTACATGAAGCATGTGACCTAAATGTCACTCAAGCCTTTGCAACAAAAACATCAGATCTGTATGTAACAGCCTCAATTTATTTCCATCATGTTTTCACATGATTTTCCATAATTTGAAATGTGATGCTATTTTTTAATTATGTCATCTTGTTTCACCATCCTATGCTACAACTGTTAAATGGCACACAACTGTTTATCTTGATGTGCCCAAGTCCTGATATACACAATTCAGTAGTGTAAGGAAATCCTCAGTAATTTGTGTTTTCTTTTGCCGGTGTTTCAAAATTTTAAATGTGCACTGTATTTAGATGTAAACTTGACCTTGAGTGTGTGACAGGTGCCAGTGTTTGATGGCACTGTACTTGCGAGTGATCATCATTTGGCTGGTGGCTGGCTCTAAGTTCTGGTTAGAAACCAGACTTGAGTTTTCTCTCGTTGTCACTAAAATCATTTTCATGGTAAAACATTTTACTTGGGAAGTGTAGCAGTCTGTCTAACCAGCTCTCACAGGTATCCTCAGTGATTTTATTTAAATTTTTCAACAATGGCACTGGTCTAAGACTGGTTTTCATCCAGATGTGAGAGCATTGGTACCATGATGCACCAGATATGATCTGAACAGGATTGAAATGTCTTTGGGATATCAGAATCAAAACAAAACACAGTTGGGCATTTCAGCCTGAATTTTTACCAATGCAGTCTGACAGGGATCTCTCCATTAATTTTTTCTTTTCTCTTTTTTGAACAGCCTTTACAGTGGAAACCAGAACCCTGACATTCGATGACTCCTATTATGAGTATGTGCCTGATCGCCTGCAATGGAGCAGTGCAGGGGAACTATGTAAGCACCGCTCTGGGGCCCTAGCCACAGTCTCCAACCCAGGAGAGAACCAAGACCTAACCAGCTTTTTAAAATCTTTGAACATCTCTCAACCTGTGTGGATTGCCAGGAAAGTCATGACGCATCTGACAAGTAGGTTCAGTGTGCTGTTTGTTTACACTTTTTATTAACATATTAGCACCCTTTCTCTTTGAATAGTAGGCTCATTGTTTTTCTTGTCCAAGACGCTTTTCTGCCTACTCACTAAAAAGGGTAATAGAATGTAAAATGGGACTGACGATGCTGTCATACAAATCTCTTAGCCACAGTGAATAAATGTTTCCCAAGTTTACAGTACGAATAGGACCACAAAGTGGAATTTTATGATTAGGTTCCAACTTTTCCGAGAGATGTGCCAGGATTTTTCCTTTATAGTAATGTGTCTTTCTTCTCTCTGCGTGGGGTGAAACCAAAGGTTCCTCTCAGACCCTGATTCTGGAATTCACCGGGCGCTCAGACAGGAGTCATGCCCGTCTCCTGCACAAGTTCCCCTCCATGGGCTCAGTGACCGTTTGCACCCGTCTCCTCTTCGATCCCAACTGCTTTGGAATTTCCACCATTTTCTCTTATTCCATCCAGTCATATATTAATGAGTTCCAGCTCCGCGCAAACCTGATCCAGGGCAAGCCTGTGCAGCTGGCTCTTATGGTGCATGGCATTCATGGGCTTTACCAAGAAGCATTTGACCATGACGACTTCTGGCACTCTGTGTGCGTTACTTGGAGCCAGAATGGTGGACGCTGGGCACTATATACTGATGGCCTTGGGTTATCTAGGGGTGATGGCCTTAACAGTACTGACAGCATCGGTCCTGATGGTATTTTCATTATCGGGCAGGAGCAGGACACTTTTGGGGGCTCATTTAAGAAGGACGAGTCATTCTCAGGGAGCATCACGGAGCTGCACATTTGGGATCGGGTACTGAATGGCAGTGAAATCCTCACCATGGAAAAAGAGTGCTCGCCCATTTCCTCTGGGCTGGTGTTCAAGTGGAGTGGACCAGACATGGAAATAGAGTCCTCACTTACGAAGCTGAGGGGAGACAACCCGTGTCAAGGTATATTAGTCAGGATTCTGCATGGGGACGGGAGGAAACTGAGGGGGTACCAGAATCTGAATCAAAGCAAATCACCAATTCTAAACAAAGTACAGGAATACTTAACACTGTAAAAAAAAAACATAATAGAAGAGACTCTAATCTATCCTGAAGGTACACTGTTATAGTTAAGCATTATTTTCACATGCTATTTACAGTTGAACTAGTTTGGCACAAGGGCTGGGTGGGGTTGCTATGCAGAAAAACAATCACATAAGAGACCATTTGAAAGTCATTTTGGACTGTACACGTTTCAGTAACATGCCAAGATCTGGGCTGGCCTGATGTGGTGAAACTCCACCCATCTGGCATCCCCAAGCAGGGTAAAATAAATGCTACACATAAATCACAGACACAAGTAGACCCAAAATCTGCTTTGTTTGTGTCTCATTTTCTTATCCAACACTCCTCTTATCATGCCCATGATGATCATTATGTAATTTACATAGATGCTGACTGTAGCTGAAAGTTTGTCTTAAATACATAGAATAACACTCTTTAACTGCTAGACTTAAACAATGGGAAAGCATCACTGAAGCTGTTGTCAGTAAAATTTACTTAAAGAAGTAAATGGAAATTGTTATATGAAAATACATGTATTATAAGACATGAGACACACAGCGTGTAAACATATGACTCCCAGAACATTTTATTGCAAATGACAAGATATGAAGTTTGGCCAAGTGAGATTTTGTCTTTTTGTGATTGATTCCAGATTTTCTTTTCGTCATCTGCTTCAGATTAACGTAAGAAAATGCTCAGATGTATAGCTACAATGTGCCAGTGTTTGAAAAGACGTGCAAACTGCCAGGTTCACTAATTTTATTATATAATGTCATAAATTTGCCGACCCTACCCCCAAATTTATGTTGAACATTCGCTCCAGCATATTAATTCATGTGGCAATGCAAAACTGGCAGCCTTTCAGGTTATTCTGCATTTTCAACTGTATTACCTGCACTGAATAAAAAAGAACACACTGTGGTGAATTACCTATATTACATAAGTTTATTGTATATGCATGTTTTTACACATTGCTGGAATTAATCAAAAACAGCAGCTGCTACACTAATTACAGTGATAGTGTCAATCTGCGCTACCAAAGTTATTATTATTGGCAGATAATCAGTATTAAATTGAGATCAGAAAAAAACAGCTTCATTAGGATATCCCTAATCCTTTCATAGTTTGTGACATGCCTGGCAAACTTACATACACATAGGAAACAGACACACACACTTTTTTTCTTTCCAGCATGAGAAGTTTAATGAAACTGAAGAAAAGAGGAAATCTGTCTCTCTTGCTCTCCCTTACTTACCCTTCAGTGAATAGGGGAGATGGTGACCATGTAACTGGCAAATGGTAGGGCTCCTAATGGTTCTTGTAAATGTTTTGTAACACACGTCACTCTGAATCCCTCCCTTCAAAACAAACTACTCCCGTTCTGACATCATGCTCCCCAGTGAGCAATGAAGCTCCAAAACCCTCACTGCCCCACCTGGAACAGAGTGTAGAGAGAAAATATAGTGTATTTGTACTCCTCCAGTGATCATCAGTCATAGTGTAGGAATATATTTGCCGGTCTTTTAAAGATTAACTTACTAACAGAGCCAGTGCAGTAGTTGATGAAGCCCTTGAACCTGATGATCTATTTTAGGACTTCAGCCAACATGGCGGTACCTGCTACCCTGTCAAACTCCTTAAGTTTTCCCTTCCTCTTCCTCATCAGAACCTTTCAGATATACACTACATATGACACACTACTCATGCAACTGAACTTTCGTAGTTTCAGTCCTTGTAACGGCTACACGTCTTGTAATCAGCAGTCATTTCTACCAAAGTATTTCTGTTTTATGAACAGATATCAGCCTTATGCTTAAATCTACACTGATGTTTTAAACTAAAAATTAAAAGAATTTAAGAAAACAAGAATTTATTAAATAACATGAAGTTTATTAAATATAAACATTTTCTAAGTGGTGCTGTGTAGTTTTAGTTTTATGTTGATGTGACAGCGAATCCTCAGCATGTTTTGTGACTAAAACTGGATTCTTCTGCCTTGAAGTACATCTTGGTAAACTGAATTATTTTGACTTTATCCACACAACTGTGACCGGACATGTATTCAGTCCCTTTTTGATGTTCAAGAATTTAACATTAAGAATAACCTTGACCATTTTCTTCACCAGGTAACTTCACTGTGTTGGCAAATGTGCTCTTGGATTCCGTTCGGGATGGAAATTCTTTGCAGAATCAAACATTCTCCCTTGAGTTCTTCCACAGCCCTCAGTCTGATGAGGATTGTGACATCTTTGACCCTGTTACTGGGGGCTGGAGCCTAGTCAAGTGTGACTCATTCAGAGGGGCTGTCTGCCAGTTTAAGAAAGGTGATAATAATAGAAAATGTCAGTTAATTTTTAAGCATTTTATTCATGATGTAATGTGATGATTTGGTCTTGCAATCCCTTATCCCTTTTTTAATTGTTGTCAAAACTGAAAAGAATCTTTGGCAAAGCTGTTGTGAGTTTCCTCGCTGTAATAGATTTCATTATGTTGTGTTATATTTGTCTCTGTCGCTGCAGAGGTGCTGGATGTTTTCAGTTTACCGAAGACACCATTCTTCAGTAGTCTGAGCAAGGACCCTCTGACTAAACGTGTGAGTTGGACAGTCTGGCCGTCTGTAGCACATCATCACTTTAGTGGTACAGTATGATAAAGTAACAAGAATCTTTGTGATATTGCTGCAGAAGCATCTCAAGAACTGAGAGTAACACAGTGCATGCTGATATGGTAAAAATATAAAAGGATTTCGCAGCTTTGCAGCAACACAGAATAATTTTGTCATTATGAATTGTAATAGAAGAAATGTTGGCTATGGTTAAGGTAGAGTTGAATCCTTCCGTTGTCCCATGTAAATGAAGTTCATAACCTCATCTTTCATTCTTTTCCTCAGGTGATGGAGGAGCTGAGCATCAACAGTTCCTGGAACAGAGATCTGACCTCACTGCAGCAGCTGTCCCAGGCTGTCCTGCATACTTTGGAGGCTGGTGGCCCAAATGTTCTCACCTCCAGTGATGTCCTCTACCTCTCCCAGATGGTTGAGATGGACCTAACTGCACTGGCTAGTTCTCACTCTGCCAGACACGATGCAGCAGAGGTCATGGTCTCCATTGCGACTAACTATGTGAAGGCTGCAAGTTTGATGCTGGAGCCTCACATGGCTACACAGTGGATGGGCCTGACAGAGGATGGGGTGAGGGGCCGACCTGTGTTTATTTGTCTTTGTCCAAAACATTTCTCTGAGGTTGATAATTGATTTGCAGCATATGTTTAGACAGTTTGACTTTTAATTTATGATGAAGACTTAAGTGTAGTCTGGGAAGTAGTAGGCATTAAATCCCTGTTTAATTACTTAGAAAAATAAACCAATAGTGTTTCTGGGTTGCATGAAAGAGCCCTATTTGTAACGTGGGTTTAACCAAACACTGGCTTTTAAATTAGCAAGATCTCCCCACATATTTATATTGCATTTTTGGTCCTAGTTTAAGGGCTGAGGTATCATCTTTTAATCAGTGTTCTTAGCCCTGGAAGGTCATCCTTTCTCCTCCATGAATCCAGTTCTGACTTTTTGTTGTTGGGTCTGTATTTCTCTTACAGGTCAGCGTGGGACCATTTACCATTGTCAAGAGCATTGACAATCTCACTGAAGCTCTTTCAGACATGCTATCTGCTGAGAGAAGAGGCTTCACTCTTTCTACAAAGAACATAGGTAAACGAAAACATCTCAAACACATTAAAGAAAATATCTCAAGAGGCACAATATCAGTGGAGATCAAAGTTGATCATGAAATTGGAAAAAAGGTGAAAAATAGGATTTCACAGCAGAACATTTTATTCATGAAACTGTCTGACACATTTCACTTAAAGAAAAGACCAGCATTCCTCTGATGTTGAAATTGCATCAGTGTATTTTCCCGTATGCCTGTATGTAGGCTGTTAAATTACAGTATATTGACCTGCTTCATCCTTTTGTTTTTGATGGTAGCATTTGCCTGTGTAATGTAGATGAATAATAATAATAAAAAAAACCTCCTCTTGCATTTCTACTGTTATTGTTGATGTATCTTTATTGTTGGGGTCTGTTTTCTTTGCTGCCAGATGTGTACATGAAATGGCAGAGGCTGTCTGAAGATCTCTGTAGTCAAGTCTTCAAGCCATCTGTGGTCGGCTCTCCCGCCACTGGCAGCAGCGGTCGGGATGAGTTGATAATACCTGACACTGAACTCCAGAGGATACACAGGCTGGGTAGGAAAAAAACACACGGAAATGCACTTGTCATAGAGGTTAACCTAAATGAGAGGGAAAAACAGAACACACATTACATGTGTGTTACATGACTTGGTCCATAGATGACATGCACATGTGCTTACAAAGCTAGTGGTTATTCTTGGTGTGAATCTGTGTCTGACACTGAAGTGATGCTAAACAAAATATTTTGTATCACTAAAGGATGTTCTCCATCTCTTTGTCTAATCAGGATATGAGGAAGTGATGTTTATTCATACCCACTTTAGCCATCTGAGTGAGATTGTGGCTGGAGCGCAGGAACCTCCAGTGAGTCACCAAGAGAAAGCTAAAAGGTTGGTTGTAGTTTTTTTGCTGTCTTATCTTGTGTTGTACTTTAAATATTCCTGTCTATTCTGAAAAAGAGTCAACTCATAGAAACTCACAGAACTAACAAATATCATTAGCATATTTATTCACACCTCAACCTTTCTTGATTTCACTTGATTTTTACTTAAATTAGATTTTTTTAAATATATTTTATAATAGCTCAGTAGTTCAGGGAATCAGTTTTTGCAAACATCTGATCAGCAGAAATACCACAGTGTTTGATTTGAGGTACAGTTAAAATAACATCTTCCATAAAAATGGCCCACAAATGTTCAAATCAAAGTGAAAAAGTGTAAAACTATACTTGCATACTCCTCTCCTGTTTCATTTGTTGTATCCAGCAATAATTTTAGACTCGATTTTAGGGTTTCTCACCAAATTGAGCACAGCCACCACAGAACATGGAAGCATTTTGTCGAATGTCACATTACTTTCAGCACTTGCCATATTTGAAGTTAGTCAGGAGACTTGTCACTGCCTGAGGCCATTCAGCTATTAAAAAAAAAAAAAAAATCCCTTCATATTGCACATTATAATCGTAATTCACTTGAATTTGGACAAGAATGAGAGATCACCAAAGCTCTAATCATTTTGAAAGAGTAGGAATCTTTTGTACACCAGTGGGCACTTGTAGTTTGGGTTGACGTCTTTTATGTATTTATGACCTTTACGTTTTAAGGCAGTTGTCATTGCTGTTCCCAGAATTCTCCCAGGTCACCTGGCTTCTGCTGTCATATCAGCCACCATCCGTGATAACTCCAAGGCACAAACCATCCCTGTGGCTATCCAGTACACTCTTTCTTCATCACATGTGGTACAGTCCTTTGTTCACAATATGATTATTCTGCCCATGATATCTATTATATATATTTGAAAGGTTGGACTGAATCCATTCTAATCTGGGTCAGCTCCTGTTGACAGTCAAGTGATTAAAATCATACAGTGTGTGAGGTTTAACGGTACTAATTTGGGCCTGCACCTTTTGAAACTTGTTAAGATGGAACATGTTGTAAAAAGCAACCATTGTGTGGGAATAGCAGTTGAGTTATAGTTACATTGCTGCCCTTTGATAAACTCACCAAACAGAGCATGTCACTACAAAGGAATTTTCATCTCCCAGCTAGAAGGAATGGCTTCTATCCATGTCGCTTTTGGCTGGTTAGAGTCCAGAGTAATATATCAAGAGTGAGCTAGAAAGAGAAGAAAAACAAGTGCAAACATATGTTTCTGTTTCTAGGTGGAGTATTCACAACGAGTTTCCCCTATTTGTGCCTTTTGGAATTTCAGCCTGATGTAAGTTTGACCAGCAACACATAAACAAAAAGTCACATAAACAGCCCTGATACATTAATGTGTTATTACAATAGAGATTTAAGCTGTTGGGTAAATGATGTGAAGGTCATCTTTTACTGTGTGCTATTAATTATTAGGATATATTACTACATTTCTCTGCTCTATGAAATAAATGGATGAGTGTGTGTTTCTGTGTGTCTGTGCTTGTGTATTGTACTCTTTAGGGACAGTCATACCAATAGCTGGTCCGGTGATGGTTGCAGGGTGACCGTTGCCGGCTCTGGTGTCACTTCTTGTCTATGTAACCACACCACCAACTTTGCAGTGCTGATGAACTACCTGGAGTCGAAGGTAACTCATGACGATGCTGTGAATTCAATCATACATACTGACTTAGAGGTTTCATGAGGAGAAATTTGCTTAAAAGTCAAACCTCAAATTTAAACTGTGGTAAAGGTTATTAAAACGTATTTAATATTGATCATATGTGGTGTTTTTTTCCTTCTTGTGACAAAATGTTTGACAGTCAATTGATTACAACAATTTACATCTAAATCTAAATTTTGCTGATGATAAAATCTAAACCTTTGATATGATTGTGGATATGATTTGCAGTACACTATATTAACCAGCAGGTGTCACTCCCAGTGTGCCTATTCTATCGAAAAATGCATTGGTAGAACTGTTCTTTATGTTTATCCAAAATACATGAAAGACATTAAATAAACAAAAAGTTAAATGATCAGCCGCACTTTGATCTTTTTAAACTGTTCATTTTGGCATTTAGCTGATACACAAATTCATCTATGAGGTAGGAAGTTTTTGTCTTTGAGTGGACATCCTGTGATTTTTCGGTTATGGGATGGCTGCTCATTAACCACCAGGCCACTGACATGGATCTTCTTTCTCTTTTTGTATCACTCCCTCACACAATGACTGTTCCCTTATATCCCAGTGGAGTCCTGAGGAGCAGCTTATTTTGACCAAACTGACATTCGTCGGCTCTGGCGCGTCTCTATGTGCACTGGTGGTGACATTGATGCTGTTCACTGTGTTGGAGTGAGTAGCTGATTTTCCTGTCCTGTCCCACCTGTCCAACGACACAAACAGCTACATGGTTTCTGTCTGTTTGAGCCACTACACACAACTAAGCCACAGCCCTTTTTTGTGTTTCTTAATACTGCAAGCAACATAAAGGTTATACTGTATATTAACAGTCACTTGTTGTCAAGTGCAATTACTACAATTTAACACATTGGTAGTAGTGTCTTGAAAAAACAAACCAAAAAACATATATTGTATAAATGGTAGATTCACCATAGCAGTGGGTTAAGTGCGTGTGGCTGTACAAAGTTTTGTAAATGTAAAACACTTGAAGCTCATTATGCTCCTTTTCAATGATGCAAAAGCAAAAAAGTACTGTAAATATAATTTATTATTATAAGTTATTTATGATTCATGTATATATTTATATGTGTGTGTGTGTGTGTGTGTGTGTGTGTGTGTGTTTATATAAAAAAATTATTGAAAAATTAGTTGAATTAAAGTGTATATATAATTGGGTTTTAGGTTGATGTTCAATATTTAAATCTAATTATTTCTGTGCCAAGAACATGACAATTTCCAGGCATTTGAGAAGTTAAGAATCTTAATTTTGTCTGCGAAAAGAAGCTGTCAAAACCAGTTAAACTTACATTAGTAATAACAACAATGTGGAATCTGATCAACCATCAGAGTCAGTTTGAGGTAAGGGCCAACCCTATTGGCCATGTTTGATTTTCCAAATTGTTTGGCTCTGAGTAAATCTGCCAATCGAATTGCATCAATTAATTTAAAGTCAAAGAAATTAGTTCTTGCTGTCACTCAAGATGTGTATACATTATGTTTGTAGTGAATAAACCACATGTAAAGTTGATAGTATTTTTTAAAATTGCCATGTTAAAATGAGCCATGCATAAAGTCATGTTTTAGAAGGTAAATACATTTGGTGATAAGAAAGTCAACATTCCACTGTCAGATCTCCTCATGCTGTTTGATGTAACATTCTCCCATACACTAAAAAAACCACAAGATAACTTATTGGCGCAGTAGTTGGTTTGCTCTGTTCCTAAGGCTGCTATGAGTATTGACCAGTGCTAATGTAGTAATTACTGTTGTCTACATGTGGGTCCACTCTGAAGGTTTATGGCAGCGTTCAGCAGCTGTTAATTAAGATTAGGGTCACTGAGGGATCACAATCAGCTGGAGAGGAGCTGCCCAGGCGATTTATGACTGTCCTGAAATCAGAGAGCGCAGCCATGCATTTCACACATGCTGGTGTATGATGTACATGCGTTTGTGTACTTAAATACACACACAACACATCCACACACACACACACACACACACACACACACACACACACACACACACACACACACACACACACACAAAGCAGAGGCGTACATGTCCCCAGATGCATGCATAATCACACAAGAAATTATGGTGATCACAAGCAGCGATGCAGATATGAAATGAGTCTAAATAGGCTGAACCCATCAGGAGGTAATGGAAGGCTCTTCATTTAATTTACCTCTTTAAAGCAGTTCAAGCTGTCTGTTTCATTTATGTTATTTATGAAATGGAAATATTTTCCAGCATAGTCTTGAATTCTGAATATTTTATATAGAAAAATTAAATCGGGTATCAGCCCAGCAAGAAAATATACTAGAAAACAAACTGAAAGTCAAACAGTAGTTGCACATTGCAAGTTTAAATGTGACATGCTAGAATGAAAAACATAGTCAGATCTGGAACGATGCAGCAGTACAATCAACAGGATGGAAACTTAAGAACAAGTAGAATCCATAACGTGATTCAGAGCGCTCAAAGTTAACCAGATTCAGGTCATTTTGTATCCAAAGATATTACTAATTTCGTGACTCTAGAAATGGAAATATTGATACTAGCACTGTGGCAGAGTAAAATATCAGCTCAAGGCTTAGCTATGAATAAATACAGCTCAGACAAACTGAGTGAAAAATTTCCACTGGCAGAGAGAGGTTATATTGTTAAGTTATCAAAATGATCTACTATGTGTTAACACTTTTTTAATCAGTGTTTGTAATACTGTTGCTTATATTTAATTTTCAAGGCGAGATCTGTTTGACATTATGCCCCTCTCTTTCCACAGTATCCCCAAATCTGACAGGACGTCCATTCATAAGAACCTTTTCATCGCTCTGATCTGCGCTCAGGTGATTCTGCTTTGCAGCGGCTCAGCCATTCACAACAAGGTACGGGCAGACAACTAAAACATCTGCTTATTTAACAATGAGTAAGATTTCATGCTGCTCTACCAAAAGTCGGGATGTGGACAAATGAGAGTGAATGACAAACGTTAAGGCAGAAGTCATTTGCTGATGGTTGACAAATACATGTTGGATTCTGACGAACTTTGCATGAAGAATAGAGATTGTCAGTTGGAAATGGGAGCAGCTTAACAAAGGATAACAATTTTCCTTAAATACAAGCAAGTATTTTTTTTTTTTGTAAAAGTTCGAATATTGTTATACTAGAAATTTATGACATGTTTTCACAATAAAACTCAAGTAATATAAGTCCTGATTTGGAATATTACAATCTTCTCAATACTAATTTCTTCATTATAAATGACATGTACAATACAAGCTTTAGATAGCTGCTTTAGATAATGAAATTTGAAATGGTTGTTAAGATATTTGTCACCTTCCCACACATTTTAATGTTAAGCACTATAATAGCTGGGTTAATGAGATTTGCATCCATACTGAGGTTCCTAGGCATTTGATGTGACATAGGTGACCACTACTGTCAAATCCATCAGTCTTAGTGGTCACTCAATTGCTTGTAGTTGGTTTGACCCCTGGTCCTTTGACCCCAGGTCATGTCAGGGTGGACTTTACCCCTGGGGGCAGATGGCCACTTGTTGGAAATTTATCAAATGGTTTCATATGTGTGTGTGTATATATATATATATAGGCTGACTGGTAATTTTTTTTTAGCACATAACAAGGTTTTTTTTAACACATGGTTTTGGCCAGTCCGTAGCCATTTACAGTTAATTAGTCTAGAGTTCTTCAGTGTTTTGCTGAAGGATGATTCAATAGATGATTGAATAGTATATACTGTTGTTTAGTATATTTTGTAGTTGCAGGGATTGAATCTGTGGTTTTTCTGTTTTCTCTTTTTTTTCTGTTCTCTGTTTTTGTTTTTTTATATCAGCTAATGGTAAAGTCAGATGAGAATAAGTACAATATATTTTCAACATATTCTTTTATATTATTAATATAAATATATAGAATAGGTAAAATTGTGAATAGGATTTGGAGATGAAAATGTTGTTAACAGAGTACCTTTCATAAAGCATACATCAATGAACACTTAATTTGTGAGTTTGGAATTGTAAGTGGTGTAAATGGGGTATTGGTGACCACTGCCACCTCATTCATTCTTCACAATCATGAGCTGCCCTTAAACAATCCATCAGCAACATATAGTTTGACCTCTGACATTTTGTGTTTGTGTGTTTCAGGACAGAAGCCAAACCTGCCTTTTGTTGGCTATTGAAAAGTGAAATGCATCTCATTCACTCTGCCATAAATTCTTCTAATTGATTTTTATAATGTCAGACAAGTAATTTGTGAGGTGATTCTTCTATATAGAGCACAAACAACTATTTCTGTAAACCGAAATGTAGTAAAGAGTTTTAATTTCCAAAAATAGTCGTAGACAACGTGCTTGTGTAGATCCTAGGTTCATGCTTAACATTTCTATGGAACATACATTATGTCAGTTAAATGTCCTTTGGATCACTACAACCCTCCTGCGTGTGCAAATTTGCATTGGATTTTTGTAGGCAGAGAATTTTCCACACAAAATATAACCCCTGCAAATTGTGTAAATTAATGCAATAAACCAATTGTGCCTCAATACATAACCCAACAGGAAACAGGCACACTTTTCTGATTATACTTATGACTAGTTGCCTGGTATGATTGGGGCACAGGAATTGAAGCTTGTTACTTATTGTGACTCAGGAATCTCACCTTAAATGTAAAATGTAATGTGTATCTGTCTGCGTGTTGGTAGGTGGCGTGTACACTTGTGGCGGCACTGCTTCATCTCTTCTTCATGGCAGCATTTAGCTGGATGCTAGTGGAGGGTCTGCTACTCTGGAGCAAAGTGGTCGCGGTCAACCTAAGCGAGGATCGACACATGAAATATTACTATCTCATCGGCTGGGGTAAAATGGCTTAACAGAAGCCAAATCATTCTTTTCAAACTCGTACAGTGAATGTGCAGGATTTTGTTGTGATGGTTTTTGACACATAATGATAAAGGACATGTTAAAATTGTGTATGTAAACTCACAAAGAGTGAGATTACCCAGTTTTTTCTTTTTTATTAAATGTTCTTTTGAATTGACATAACTCTAACTCTAACTGATTATGTAAAATGTATACACCATAGTTATAGAAGGATTAAATAATACTATACTAAGTATAATTGATACCTGCTTACGTTTGTGGCCATTTAAATCACATTGGTCTCTTACTGTAGCCCCTTTTTCCTCTTTTTCTACCTTTTGCTCATATCCCTTCCTCTTCCTGATTATCTTTTCTTGCTGCTTGAATTCCTCTTCTTTATTCTTCTCCTCCACTGCTCCTATTTTTCCCTCTCTCTCCCTCCCTCCAGGTCTGCCGGTGCTGATAGTCACCATCACACTGGCATCGGCCTCAGGCAAATACTCAGCCGACGGCTACTGTTGGCTCAGTGTCCAGAATGGCGTTATCTGGGGATTTGCTGGGCCCGTCATCTTCATCATCATGGTCAGCAAATTAAATCGTAATCCTCTCATGTAGCCTGAAATAGTTCAAATACTAGGCACATTTAACCATTGTGTACTTGTAATTCTGTCCTGAAGAGCTCCACATTAGACTATAGAAGCTAATGCTACCAATAACGGTATGATGTCTCCCATTAGGGTTACGAAATATTTTTTAAACAGCAGTCATTAAGGACATGGGTCTGTATTTCATTACCCACAGATATATCAACCAATATTCCTCTTTCCCTTCTCTTTTTCTCTCCTGTTTGGATTTGTATTTTGTTAACTCTCATCTTTGTGCAGATCTTCTCTGTTCATCTCTGTCCATTTGTCTTTGCCTGCTCTCATTTCTGTATCCTCCCATTTATTTCCAGGTAAATATCATGATCCTGACTCGGGTGGTGGTCATCACCATATCCACAGCAAAGAGAAGGTCCATCATGCTGGCCATGGGCACCAGTCCTGTGGAACAAGCCTATGAGCAAATCAGGTACTAACCACAAGGAGGTGCCATTTGTCCTCTTTTCTAAGATTATTCACCCAGGCCACAGGCCTTGGAGCAGACAAGCTATAGTCACTGGGCGTCAAATAAAAAGCAGCTGGAAGATTTTATATCGGATTTGTCATTTGAAAACAGCGAGGCACATTTATCTAACAAGATAGGAATACATTTTGAATGGATTGCATTAGTGCTGTACATATAAAAGGCTGCAAGCTTCAACCACTTGTAATGGTTAAAAATCCATGGCTTAGTGCTTTAGTATCTTTGAGTGTTGACAAAGAAATTATTCAAATATAGGTTTTCTGATGTGTAAGGCCAGTGTTGGCTTTATTAAATTTAAAAGCTCTCATTGACCTGTCATTTTCATTTAGTTCCAATGTATTGACACTGTATTATTCCTGAAACGATGTGTAAATATTATAGAATTCATCAAAACTGTGATTTATCTGACGGTCTTATCCTTACACTTGCTGTAATGGAATTGCTTGATTTTACTATAATATTATAGTATTAGAAATGGGCGATATCAGTTGCTCTATCAGTTGCTATATCAGTTGCTATCAGTTGCGATATCAGTCATAGTGATGTTATTGGTATATTATAATTATGAATACATTTTAGGGGGCGTTGAAGATGTATATTATCAATGTAAAATACCATCTCTTGGCAGCTGCAGTGTGAAATTCAAATATTAATATTCCAAAATGTGCTCTGAAATATTTGGTTGGAAGAATTTCTTATCCCTTGCAATGATGAGATGCAAGAATATATAAATTTTTATTTTCAATTTTATATACATTATTTGATTATCTAATACTTATTGCTACCTATGGGCTAAATGATAATGAAAATTGACAATACTATAAACCTGCAATATTTTTGGTTTTTGTAGTATACAATGAAATGAAAGGAGAAAAAAAGAGATTGATATATGTAACGTTATACATCCATACAGTACACTTGTTTGCTTGTTCTAATTGTTCTATGACTTTTTTTTGAGTGATTGAGAATGATTGTAACTGGTCATTAGAAGTGCAGTTAAACAACATGTATATTTATCAGCCTAAATAACTGCATGTTTCTTATCAGACAGACTAGATCTTGTGTCCGATTACTCAGGAAATGGTTGACTTCATTTGTTTTAATATAGAGTACCACTGAGTGTGATTTCAATGCAGAAAGAATATCTTGAAAAGCCTTATCACTGCCATTGTCTTGCACTTCCTATTTTTTGGCACTGGTTTTAGTTTATCAGAGTGAAAGTCTGCTGCGTGTGATCCAGTAGATTTCCTACAACAGGCTTGTATATGATCCTATCAGTGAAAATTGTTAAAGTGTATATGTTTTTTCACTACTTCAGCCCACCGGGGCTCACAGTAGGTGCTCTATGAAGGTTTTCAAAGCAGGCCTTGAACCATTTGGCACCCCTGGGTGGCAGCCGTCTTGGAAATTCAAACACATTCCTCCGCTGAATAAACTAGGGCTCGCCGCCCGCCATGTCACACACGCACAAGCACACACACAGCTGGTGCGGTTTGGCGGTCACCTGAGCGGGAAGCTAATTCCACTCTAAACAGAATTAAAGCGGATTTAAGGTGGGAAGTTGTCACCCCATGAGCCTTCCCAGCCGCACAGTGTTGTATATGGAACAACCAGCCTGCCAAAGCTGCTCAGTTTTGTCCAAAAAGAACTAAAAAGATGAGAAACCCAGAATTGAGCTTAAGACGATCAGGGAGGAAGCAGAATTTTTAGTGAATATTTACTTTCATTTTATCTGGTGTTGTTTAAGTTCATCTCAGTCAGCCAGTTCAGCCTTTATGGTGTAGCTTAAAATTTTATGTGTGTGTTTGTATGTTTGCCCATATGCACATGTATATTCTTACATTTTTGTTCTGTAATTTTTGTGTGTGTGTGTGTGTGTGTGTGTGTGTGTGTGTGTGTGTGTGTGTGTGTGTGTGTGTGTGTGAGCACAGGGCTGCTGTGAAAGCGGTGTTGGTGTTGCTGCCCATCCTCGGATTGACATGGCTATGTGGCGTCTTGGTGCCTTTCTCCATTGTTATGGCCTATATCTTCATCCTCCTCAACTCCCTACAGGTACAGACACACACACACACACACACACACACACACACACACACACACACACACACACACACACACACAAAAAGCACAGGATTGGAACTTCGCCACTAATTAATTCTAATATAAGGCATAACACTTTGGAAAGTCGACAAACAGGAGTAAACAGGCATATTTTTTACAAATGTGCATATACTTATGATTTGTATTGTCAAAAATGTTGTCAAAAAACTTTTGAAATTCATGAATGCAAGCATGCATCACTTTTTCTTAATTGAAGCAGTGTTGGTGACAGAAATACACCTTTTGCTTACAAAACATTCTTGAAAATAGCCATCCATCTATTGTAATGAAGTAGAAAAATGTAAGACTAAAGTATGCACAGCTAAAACTTGTGAGCAACTTTTAAAAAACTTGAACAGTTTATAGAGTTGAACCTGCTTTTTTCTTCAGTGAGAAACAGAAAGGTTTTCTATTATACATTGTAATTCTGCCCTTCTCTGGTTGTGAGGGTACACAGACTGTCAAGGTTTTTATTTGTCAGTGACAAGGCTGAGGCAGAAAGGAGGAAAAGGGCCTCGGTCGAGCTTGTGTTAAGCAGGTACTTCATTTTATCAAGGGAAGTCAATTTGTATTGTTTGTTTGATTATTTTTGCTTTATGTATTCAGAGGTCAGCATTATTGTTGTTGTTGGTGGCTTATCAGTGTTGGTTTTATGCTTTTAGTGCTGAAATTCAGCAGGATTTGCCACAAATTTTGAGAAATTAATACTTTTTATAGGCACTGTAGACAGTATACACTCAAATTCTAACAAATTCTGCCACAACTAGCATACCTGTGGGCATTACAGCTCTGTTTAAAAATGGCCACAACTTGGAGAAATATTGGTTTTCACATGGAAAAAGAGTAATAACTGCATAGCCTCATTTCCTACTGTACTGCAGTGATGAGGCGGTAGGCGAGGATGAAAATATGTAATTCTCTGTCGGCAGAAGGCAGCCCCCAGTTACCCAGCTTCCCCAGCATGTCCAGATCCACCGTTGCGATTTGTAGTTGTCTTTTAATCAGCTGTATCTTTAATTGAGCTGTATATTTAACGAGCAAATCAATAAAGGTTTTAGCTGCAGTCTGATCATTAACCGAGGGCCCTCTGTTGCCATAAATAGTTTCTGTTTCCCCCTCATATCTAATTATATTTTTTACGTTGCAACAGTAATTAATACAGATGTTTTTTCTCTGGGCTCTTATTATATGACTACACTGTTTCACATGTTATCACATCATATGGATTTCTATTCTATTTCATGCATCTCTCTGTCTGTCTGTTTGCTCAGCTGGACAGCTGTCTGTCCGCAGTCTTTCTGTTTGTCTATCTGATTAACTCTCCTGGTCTTTTACCTTTCTGTTCATCTGTTTCTCATCACAAAACATCAGACCATTGGTTAATTATCTTCTTTTATCCTCTCAGTCCAATCAGTGTTCCTTTTAAAATATGCTGTGCCCGTCACACCGTCAGGTAATGATACAGCCAAATGCTGATGAGGTGCTTCTATAAGATAGTTATATTTGTCAAGATGTATAAACCCAGGTAATTTATGTTTGGATATGCAGTTTTATATTCAAACAATTTTAATAAGAACAGTCATTGACTCTGTTGTAGGTCATACGAAAATAGCAAAATTATTAAAAAACAAAATCTTTCTGATGATCTGTATTTTGTTTTATTCGTGTGATACATAAAGTGGCAGTGATGCCACTGTTGCCAAAATCAACATCCCGATAATTCTGCATAATAATGTGGTTTACCTGACTACATAGAGACATCTTATCTCATCTTTGTTAAATGTATTAAAAACTATTTCAGTCACTCTTAATTCTGCAACATGTATCACAAATAATAACGCATTTTATGATAGAAAAAAAAAACATCCATCACATGGATGGTTATGCATGCAACTGTTTCATCCTTGTAAAGGTGGTCCTCAAACATGTATTTTCACCACATTAAAGTACCAGCACTTCCCCTCCGCTACCTCTTTTGCATGCTACTCTCATGTTCCATCCTTCAGCCATGCATGCAGCACAGGACAGAAGCAAATGCCATTGATGGGGTTTCTGGGTAGCTGTAGGAGAACTCTGGTAATAACCAGCTGCTCTGGAATAATAGAGCTGCCTAGTGTGTCTTTTTCAAAAGCCTCAACAGTTCAGAGCACAACAGGAACCCTACCAGGCTTCAAGCTGCTCCAATGACACACTCTGTTGACCCCACTGCTCTCTGGTCTGCATGGGGTGTAGTGACACTTAAAGTGGTAATCCTCAAAATGCTGTGTGTTGAGATAGTGCTCATTGCTGTTCTGGTTTTCCACTCACTCAGTGGAATAACAGAAACCTCAGGCATTTCTGTAGGTTGTGCCTTTTTCTTTGCCTATTCAGCCATGATTGTGACAGCATGGCCTCTTATTACAACTACACAAGATCTTTTTCCACCTACGCTGAAAATGTGAAACACAAATTCAGGATTTTTCCCATGAAGAAATCTAGAAGACATCATGCCAAATAGAAGGAAAATACATAATCAAGATAGATATGAATACATTTTTTGTTGTTATTTTACACAGAAATTCATGGTCCCCAGAGGATGAAGCTTATTGATTTTGATGATGTGCTTACTTTTCTTTGAGCACCACCATGAGGTTGACATTTGTGGCTCAGAGTGAAATATCTACTACTGACAACTATTTGATGGTTTGCCATAAAATTAGCTACAGATAGTCAATGTCCCTAGAGGATACATTCTAATGACCTGACTTTTCCTCCAGCACCACCAGCAGCAAACTTTTTTTATTCAGTGACTTTTGTTATTATCGGACTGCACCACTAGTAAGGTGACATATTTAGCTGAGAATCAAACGTCTGGCTGTGAAATTTGGTACATATTCATACCCTCCTCAGGATCCTACTGAATTTGGAGATCTGCTTAGTGCCACGATGAGGTTGACTTTCACTTTTTTATTGAAATATCTCAACAATCCTTGGATGGATTGCAGTGATCTTTGATACAGTCATCCGTTTTCCTCAGAGGATGAATTGTAAAGCTTTAATTGCCTAATGAATACCCTGGCAAATGTTAGCATGCTAACACGCTAAACTAAGATGGTTAATGTACTAAACGTGAACATGCTAGCATTATAATGGTAAGCATGTCAGTATGCTAATGTGAGCATTGAGCTCAAAGCGTTGCTGGGCTTAAACAGCCTCACAGGGCTGTTTACTATGACTGTAGACTTTAAAGGCGGTTGGAGCACGGGGTGTTTTTTCCTGTTCCTTAATGATTCTTAATAGGTTGATTAGACAGTGCATTACATGAGATCACTGTTGTCCTGTAGAAGACATTCTCAATGCTTTTTCAGTGCCATTGATCACTTTGGGAGGGAGAGCACAGTTGAACATAGTCCCATCATAATGGCTACTCATAAAGATGATGAAATGTGTGAAACCTTAAGAATAACGCATGCAAAAGCTGGAAGGCAGGAGATAAAAATAAAAGATAAATCAATAAAGATGCTCAAGTTTTTTTTTTAAGAAATCGTTTTTTATTTGCAGCCGTTGTATTTTCAATGGGGCTAGCCAAAGCAACATAAAGCTTAAGCGGCAAGCCTTTACTGTTAAATCAATAAAACAGATAATGTTGACAAACCTTTTTCATTGCAGTCCCTGATGCCCGTCCTGCTCCTACTCTTCCTCCTCCATCCCGACAACACTGTCTGAATTGTCTCTGTTATTTCTCTCGATAGAGACCTGAGCAGGCCATTATGAGAAAACATACTTTAGACCTGGCATCAATGCACGGCAGCTGCACTGACCTTAGCAACCAGGTTTTTGATTTTTACTTAATGATTTTTTGTTCATTAACAGATGGCAGATGAAGCTCAGCTTGAGATAAAGTATCATCTAGGACATGTCTATATCTATTACATTTCATCACAACTTCATCACTGATGTGCAGAAGAAGTTGTGTAATGTTTTGCTTTGACAAGACGAGAAAAAATTTGAGCATTGTTCCTTTTTTCTCAACTCATCCGTTGTTGTTTTGATGTTTTAGGATTTTCACCAGATTTCCACCTCTTTTGATCAGTGCAGTAACATTTAAAAGTCAAACAAACCTATGTTCATCAGGATGTCAACAACATCCATGTGTCTTTCGAATCAGTGGGTTTTTAAGATTCTGATGGTGAAAATCACAATATAACACTGCCATGTAGTTTGCATTGGACAGCATCAGTCAATTACATACAGAGTTTTGAGTGGATATGCTGTTCTCCTGAGTCGATTCAAACTTCTGACTCTAAGCCAGCAGTTTTTATGAACATCTTCACCATAAATACCGGCATGCCTCATCTGCTTCCTTATCAAGCCAGAGATAAATAGCATGGGGTGCTGTGTTTGTGTGTGTTTGTGTGTGTGTGCACGTGTGAAAGAGAGCGGAGGGGGATGGGGGGCTCATTGGGTAGCCTATAAATCGCTCCACTCTCCGTCATCCAATCTCTAGGCAATGTCATTCAAAACCGCACGCTATCCATTACCTGGGTATAATAGGCTCCTGGCCATGCAGTGTCCATCTTATTATTAGCCCATAACTTTAAACTATCAATAACTTTGAGCTGCAGAGGCAGACAGTGGGGGAAAGAGAAAGGAGGAGAGGGAGAAAACAATGTAGAGAGGTGAAGGAAGTTAGGGAGATGGAAAGAAAATGTTAGGGTAATGACTGCCTCCGCAAGTTGTTGAGAGTGCAAGTAAGTGTGGTTTGTTTTGGTAACTTTTCAGGGAATATATTTTTCAAGAGTGTTTCCTTTTACTTCTGTTATGCCAGTTTGCTGCCTGTGGAGGGCAACCCTGTGCCTTGTCATTACAGTGTGTAAATATAGTGAAATCATTGAGAGAATTTATCAGAGCCATTTCATTCATCTTGCATTAAGGTCTTTTATATCACAGGAACTGATGACAACAATGTTTTCACTTTTCTTATGAAATGAAAAGAGTGGCGAGTGGTAATGAGGTTTTACAGGCATTCAGTAAAGCTTTAGAAGTGAAATTTATCATTTCACTCAGGGTTAAATCTAACTAAGAAAGACATATTGTATATGTCTTTGAAGAATACAGAATTTATACATTACTTAAGTAATTCATTATTTCAAAAGAAAAAGGTGCACAATGTTGACCACCATCTGATGTTACCAGTTTGAACTGCTAACACATTTTTGATAAACAGATTGTGGAAGACCAACTCTCTTCTCAGGCTTATACAAGCCCTTTTCAGATGGTAACCAAGCAAATCTTGTGAATCTGTATAATGATTTTATACTCATCTCAAAGTCTCACCTCTTTACAAACTTTCACTTAGTTGTTAGAGACAACATTGTGTAATTATTTGCTGCACATTACATCTATGCTTCTTTTTTCATTTACATGAGGCCATTTGTAGTCACAAGTTGAAAGTGGCATTCTATTAATGGACTGATTCACCATCCAAAGCCATATTAGATGCCTAATAACAGAAAACAAAATCGACTGGAAAAGTACCCTTTACCTGAGGCATAGTTTTAATGCAGCTTAAGGCTTCAATGAATATTGTTTCATTTGAAATGAATGTAGCACACACACACACACACACACACACACACACACACACACACACACACACACACACACACACACACACGCATGCACTTGGTGGAGCATGACATCAGAGTGTATCCAAGATATAGATATGATCAATAGAGTGTTGCTCTTCTTATTGATTTTTGCCATATGGGAGATTTGTTGTGTGAGTAAGCAGTGCTTTTACAGCATGTGAAGTGATTGTTTGAAGAGGGGTGATTTTTCTTTTTTGTCAGTCCTGTAGCTCAGTAACTACAAAACTGTATTCCTACTACTGGAGTACGAATACAATTAAGAACAGGGGTCAGTGGATCTATTCCCACTTTAGCTTAATGCACAAAGCATAGCATTATCAGTGCCAGACAGGGGCAAGCTCAGGCTGATATACTAGCAGGAGTTTATTGGCCTTTTATTAAATATTATATTTCAGCACGCTGTGTCGCCCACTTCTTATATCCCTGACCGATCATGAGCTGGAAAAACTGTAAAATCAGAGATAAAATTTGATCGTTACACATTTAGTTTGTCATTGAATTTCACTGGCTGTGTTATTTTTATTTTTTTTATTTGTGTGGGGCGATCATTTAATATTAACTGTTAATCGATATACAGTGGACTTGTAATATGATCACATTGTGATATTGTTTTACTTCTGCCCAAAATGATTCAGGACGCATCGCATTGTAGTTGAGTTACATATAAAACTTTTTCTGATGTGGTGGAGTCGCCATACTTCAAAGAGCTCCAGACTAACCTAAATTTCTCAGTCAGGTCTTTAGTAACTTAATAAATTGTTGGTCCACTTGCTCTTGCAGCTTTTCTGTGAAATAGAAATGATGTAATGTCAGAATCAGCCGTCAACAGCCCATAACCATTCCCACTTTTAAAAGTTTCCCCTCTAGCTGTAAAAGTCTCAGTCTAATGGAATGCATACACTCACAGTAGGCTTTATTCATAAAATGTTAATTTGTACAGATTTAATTTTTATTCTGTCTATTTTTTAGTTAAGGGATTCTTTCAAAAATTTTATGATATAAAAAAAGAAAGTAAATATTGTTAAAAAACAATTTTGGTTAACACCACACACTCATCCTTATTGTGGTTTGCAGTGATTTGTAGGACATGAAAGAACAAATTTAGCTTATGAAAAATACTAAATATATAAATATTCCAGTAGAACCAGTATTTCCAACCTTTTTCTTTCCTCATGTTTGGTTCAGCATAACAGAAATACCAGCACAGAGATACGCTTGATATTAGACCGGGCTCAGTTGTTTAGGAATTGTTCGGCGCTAACAGAGGAAAAGTAGAGATGGTCTACTCAATGAAGTTGACAGACGTTTTCCAACAGCAAGGGCTTTGCAAGACAGACACCCATAAAAGAAAAGTGGGTCAGCCATATTCTTACCAAAAAAAAAAGTACAGTACTCGTTTTAAAAAATCCTACCTGATGGAAGGAAAGAGTGAAAACTTCCCTTTATAATAGTGGGAGAATTTATGCCCTTAATATTACCATGACTCAACCTCAAAACAATTTTTTGGCCATAACTCATGAATTCATACGCTAATTATCACACAATTTAACGTAAATGTATAATTGGATAAAATGATGAAGTGATGACATTTTATATGCAAATGGTCAAAGGTCAGCTTCACTGTGACATCATAATGTCAGTTGTCTTTTGCCTAACACTGTTACTTACTGATCAGGTGTGATTTGCTTTTGATGCTGTTCCATAGCACTGTGCTTCTTGGATCCTAAAAAGCTGGTAGGATACATCAAAAAAATCCCCCTACAAATTATGATTTCAACCTTTTATTTAACTCTAACCCTGTACTTTTCAATACAGAATTAGAGGGCATTCACTATTAAATTAATCAGGTAAGAATAAACTGCAAAAGCTTCAGAGAGCCAAAGCAGGGCATAAACCAAAAAAGAGTTTGTGGCTGGCATGTGCTTTGCATAAGCCAGAAGCTTCCCAGAGTTGATGATAGAGTTTGCGTGTCTCTGTGTGATCCTGTATTTCCAATTTTGTCAAGACCAGATAGAATTTTTAATGTAATGCCCTCATAAGTATTGTAAATGTACGCAGGTGTGTGTGCATGTGTAACCACTTGTCACCACTACCCTCAACCCCCTACAGACCAAGGAGTTAGAAGTTATTTTAATTTCTCATTTGGCAGAAGAAACAAAAACAGCACAACTTGGATCCGGTTTCTCAGCCAGGCATCTCCAGTTCACTCATCTGGACCTGCACAACTGGCCCATTCAAAACCAGATTTTCCCTTTCCTGTTTCCCCTCCCTATTTTTTTTTTCCTGCTGTACCATGTTGTAACAGAGGCTTGATCGGTTTTTGTGGACTGATACTAATAGCCCTGTAAATGAGCTGCAGTAGGGGATATTTTGCCAATATTTATTATTTTTTCTCTAATGTGATTTATTTAATGCTGAAAAATTACAAGAATTCCCCCACAGTGACATTGCTGACATCACCTATGTTACAACTATTTAATAGCAGGAGTTACTGCCAGTAAACAAGATATATATATATATATAAATTTAACGAAACAACAACGCACACACACACACACCCACACACACACACGCACACACACGGCAAAGCTCTCACCAGCCAGATTATAGAGGGAAATGTTTTTCATGTTGAATTGTTTGAGAAAGCAGGAACCATATTCCCTTGTCGTTCTTATTCAGAGTTGACTGTACTTCACGTCACACGCAACTTAAAACAACTGCCGTGTCTCCCAGTAGAGTGGAGTTTGCTGGACATACTAGGGCAGTAAGCAATTCTGTATAACGTTCTTGTTTGATGGATATCTCTATCAAAAGCAAAGGCACAAACTATATGCAGTAATAATATAATATATATATGATTATGTATATATTTACACACACACACACACACACACACACACACACATACACATATATATATGTAATGCACACACACATATATATTTGTGTATGTATGTATGTATGTATGTACACATATGTAGTTGATAATACTTGATAATTTCCATGGTTAATGTTTTGATTTTTTTCAAAATTAAAAAATACAGCACTTGAACTAATTGGACTCATAATTGATATTTCTCATACTACACAGATATTATTTCACATTAACAGTAGCCTTTAGTTACATGCTGAACACTTACATATTTTGAAATATGCAATTTAATAAGAGCAAACAATGCAGAAAAAAACAGAACAAAAAAGAGTTTCAAATGTTTGGAAGGAATTGGAAGAAAACAAACTGCGAGGGTGATGAAAACTTTTAAGTCAATGTAGTCATAGGTAAAGTCATAGAGATTTATTTATAAATCCATATTTTAATTAGTGTCTTGTATAATTATGAGGTGGGGTTGGAAAAACAAACAAATAAATGCATGACATGATTGTTTACATTCCCATTGGCTGAGAAAATAACTTTCCCTTTGAAAAAGAGTCCACTGTTTGCAGTGCATTCTCAATTACCAGCCGCGGCATTAAAACAATATTCAAACGGGATACCAAGGTCAGCGCTGACTCCCACCACGATTCTCTGAGATGGCACTTATAATGAGGATGTAGCAAAGCTTTTTAAAGTAGTATATTTATAGTGTGTTTTGTCTCAACTTGTACTTATTTTTTCCCTTTTGCCTCTTTTCATCTTTTGCTGTATTTTTATGTTTTTTTTTTGTTTTTTTTTTATGTTTGAACAGGATTAACATTAGTGCTCTGTTGTACATTTCATAGTGTTGTATGTTCACCTACTTGAAGGGAGGATTTCTTAGAGATGGAGGCTTACTTCAAGTTATTATCATCAAGGTTTTTGTACGGAAAAGCCCTCATAAAAATGGTCACCTAAGTACCCTTGAAATTAACTGAAAAGGAGTCAGTGAAAGAAGCTGTAAAAAAAACGCACCTTCATTCTCTTCTACTGTAAATATTAAGTCTAGAAATGAAGAGATGGACCAGCCAAAGTGAACAAGGAGCAGCGGTAATTCAGATGAGGAAGGACTGAGTTTTGGGTGGGGGGGATGAAATACTATCGGAGAGATCAGTTTTTAAAAACGAGCCTGGGAAAATAAAGCAGTGAGAATAATAGGCTTCCTGTCAAGAGGTGAGAGAATTCCTGTCATTGCTCATGCCGGCACCCCTAAGACCTCTCCTTGTGTTAAACCTGCTGGCATTTATTTGCCTTAGAATTACCTGCCAGCTCAATTTAGTAATAGCCTGTGTCATAAGAAAGCAAACCATCCCTTTTGCCCCTGCCTGACCGTACCTGTGTCTACACTTGTGTGGGGTCTTTGTTTGTGTGTGAGGGAGAGAGAAAGAGTGTGTACTCGTTATTGCCTATTTATTGCACATTTGTGTTTGTATTTTCATCTATGTTTTGATGCATTTTTGTGATGTGATGTGTGCGGCTGTGGTTTAGTGTGTGTGTGTGTGTGTGTTTGCATGTCAGCAGGCGTGTTATCCCCTCAGCTGACTCCCAACTTCATGACCTCACTCCTTCACATCCCCTCCTCCCCCACCATCCAACCCACACAGCCGACTGTGTCAGAAACAGCCCGACACCCAAAATTACCCATGTCGAAACAATGACCGTTCTATTTATAAGTTCATTGCCTTGCCTTTTGTTGTTGGCCTACACCACTTCACACGCACACACACACACACACACACACACACACACACACACACACACACACACACACATATCAGTAATGGCTGGCAGTGACTAGGTTAGGGATAGTCCACGTTGCATCAGATCTGTAGATTTGCCCCACTTTGATGTATACTTTGTGGGTAATTAGTGAGAACTGGGTCAGCACAGGGCAAGAAAGCACAACCCTGTTGTTCTTTTAGTGGGTGGTTGGCAGGGAGGTGGTGGGATGGGGAAGAGGAGGGGGGCAAGGGTGTCGGGAGGTTAAAAGCCTGTCAAATATCAGTTCCAATTTGCATGTGAGCCATTTTTTCTTTGCTGCATTAAGGTTAAAGCAAATAAATGCTGCTGTCTCTCTTCTCTATCTAAATAATTTCAATAGATGGAAAATGTGTGTTTGCTGTGTCCTGCAGCTTTTTTATCAAGTTAGATTATATTAGATAGAGGAGATTAATTATTAGTTAATTCTCCGTCTCTAAAACTGGTTTGTAAAATGAGAGGCAGTGCAGTTTAAGTAAACACATTTACCATGGGGCAGCATAAGACAAATAAAAGCAGTTGAATTGATCCCTCTTAAGTTCAGGTCTGTGGTCTTAAATGCCATATTACTCAGTTTTTATGTCAGAACCCATTGTTTATAAAAGTTTAGTAGAGTGAATTGACGATCTACTCAATTACATTGAAAACTTGATTTAGACTTTACATTAACTTTATTTAGACGTGTTCAGCTGGCCACTTGGAAAAGTAGTCTCTCTACAGTAATGATGCACTGATGACTGAGAAAGAGAACCGGAGAATGGGTGTTGCTGTACAGAAATCTATAATGCCTGCATTGTTGAGATCCGTCGCACAATTTAATTTGTTGAGTAGAAGCTGTGATATTAATCAATCAATCAGTCAAGATTATTGCTGTGTAAATGACTGATCAAAAAAAAAATTTTTTTTTGAATAAATTTACAAATAAAAAGATGGAACATTGGAGAGGTTAACCGTAAATATTCCGTAATTTTTTTTTTATGGCTAATGTATGAATGAAGGGCAAAATGTGAAACGTAATCGATTGTGGAGATGCCTCTGTCAAGCATAAATGAGACTTAGGCGAAAAGTCACAGTAGTCAATCCTAAATCACTGATATTTTGTCGAACGATTTAGTGTATCATTTCCAAACCCAATCCTGATGTGTTAAGTGTTAATTTCTGAACTTGTCTTTTTGCTATTTGAAAATAAAATAAATTATAATTTTTTGGCAGTAACTCTATTAATTAAAGCCCCTTTGACACTGACAATTGTACTGTTAGACTATAATCAAGATAACTGCCTGTAAACCTGGGCAGATCATTAAGAGACCATTTAGCACAATGTAAAGCCCATGCAGAAATGATTTATGGGCAGTGTGTGGAGGTGTCTGGGGAGCAGGGTGGCTACCTGTGTATTTTACTGCCATTACAGCATTGTGTGAAAGTAAACAAAACAGTGGCGATGGGAGCTGGACAACAACAGCTCTGGCAGCAGGACACTGATTGGGATGTTGATCGCCCCTGGTGGCCTTTTGCCCTTCCTGCTGTGGCCCCTGGCTTATCCCCGACAGATACCTTGGGTCATTTCCTATGCACGTCAATGCACACAGATATACACTCTTCCCGCTGAGTGTTTACAGCCACATGCTGATTCCTATTAATCTGCTTCTCATCGAAGCAGGGTGGAGGGAGGGGTCCTGGAGGGTTTGTGTTGGATTGGGAGGCCACTGAAGGTGGGTTAAACATTCACACACACAACCTGAAAGCCCTGTCTGACAGATTGCACCAGGCCTGGACTCCTTTTTACACTGAGCAGATGTGGTCTCCCACTTGTTTTCCTTAGTAATTATCCCTCATTAAGTGAAAGCATGTGCCAATCAAACAGCTTGGAGAGCGAGAGCAGGGCCTGGGCCAGGGCAGAGAGAGAAAGGGAGGGAGGCAGAGAGACCTATAGCCTCATCTTCCACAGTTTTTTAAAGCTCAGTGTCATTTCAGAGTCATTACTAGATTAAAGGCAAGACTTTCTGTGGTGTGAGAGCTGCAGCAGCTGCAGCACTGGCATTATTAGGGCTCATTTGACTTTCTAGTGGAAACAAATTTGATGATTATCACATTTAACACTTGCCATGTTCAATTAAAGCTTAATGCCATGTAGACTTTTTAATCGTAAAAGGGACTTTTTCTGCCATTTTTTGCATTACCATCAAGGCATATTTATTTGGGAAATTGTGAGGTCTTACTTCAGAAATAATATGTTCAGATAAAATTTGAAGACTTTTGTTGAACTATTCCAAGCTTAATTAAATGTATTTGATTAAAATCATAAACAAATAATGAAAGGGCTAGATAATCAATGGTCCTTTAATATTGTTCTAGTGTTGATAATTCTTAGTGAAAAACAGCAGTCACATCTTCAACTACCCACAGCCTGCTGCCACTTTGGGATTACTGTTAAACTAAAATACAAGTTTGGCTGGTTATTTAAAATCATAGGCAGCCACTCTTGGCCCACAAACTCACAAAAGACAATTGTACATTAATAGTCGATCATCTTCATCAGTCATCTCGCAAGCCAAATATTTTTAAATTGTGAATTTGTGAATAACAATTATAATGATAAAAACACGGCAAAAATGTGATAAAATACAAAAAAAAACATTGGACTTAAATGCCACAGGTGGTAATTAATATGATTGCACTGAAACGACCATGTTGCGCTGTCTCTGTCGACGGGTAGGAAAGTCTTTAACAACACGTGAGTTGAAAGAAGTTGAAAAGGTGATATAGTATCATGACTCTGCTGAGCTTGTCTTTGTGCCTTAGTGGTCTCATAGAGCCTTATGCAGTGTTATGCCCATCCACAACTTCACACATGCTCTACCCCGTATGTAAATGTTCAAAACCTTTTTATGCAAACTCTAGAATTATTTTCTTCTGCAGCTAAGGGTCAGGTTTGAGTGAAAATGAGAATTATCGTATTTAAATCATCTGAAAGAAAATGATGGATGGAACAGATTTAATTTTTTTCAAAATCCATGTTTCCAATCATGCATTTCAGACAGTGACAAAAGAACAAGTGATTCTCAGAACAAAAGGGGGCTGGGAGACAAGTCTCTTCCAAAAAATAAAAGAGACAAAAAGCAAAAAAACGAAGATATATGAAGTCCTCATGTCGATGAACTACCATTCATTTTCACTTTGAAGTCCTGCGAACCGTAGTGAAGTGTGATTGCATGTGACAGTCGCCGAGTCTGCCGGTTTATCATGATGGATACACCCTGCCACCATGGCGGTGCTGTAGCACACATGTACACGCATGCACACACTCGGGCATGCACATGCATAGACAAATTCATGGATACAGAGACACATAGAAGTGCACTTTTACAAGCTACAAGACAGAAGTAGATAGATAAGTGACACTGGAGGGGCATGGATCTGCTGCTGTATTGTGAGGATATTAAGCAACAAAAAGGATTTAGCTATTTTTTCTTGCTTGCAGTTATCTGATGTATTAAAAGACACACTCACTTGAATAAAAACGATATTATTGCTCACAGTTAGAAATAATTTGTATCTTTTTAAAACACTTTATTTATTCATATCCAAATAATGTATCTGTAGACAGTTTCATCCCTAACACATACAAGGTCAGATACAGATACAGCAGAATAACATAGCAGAAGACACCCATTGACAATTCACACGTCTAAATAAGTGAAAGATTCTCTCTTTTTCTCTGTCTCTCTCCGTTTCCTTCTCTCCCCCCATTCCTATATGGACACACATCTCACATGCACTCACCTACACACTTCTCGATCTTGACACATGCCATTAACCTCAGATTGGCTCACCTCAGCTGGGAAACAGGAGAGCAAACACATCCCATAATGGGGCCTGGAGCAATCTTCTTCCTGTTCTGTACCCAAAAGCAACTTGTTCAGACTTTGCATATTGCATCCATTTGTCATTGTTAGTCAAGGGCACTGCAACACAGTCTTGTCAGCGGCGCAATTTTAGGTGTTCTGTTTCTGTGCATGCATAAGGTGTGTGTGTGTGTGTTTGTGTGTGCACATGTATCTGTCAGGTGATTTTAAATTTGTTTTCATGCCTACAATTGTATGCATATGAATAACTGGACACATTACAGAGCACCTCAAAAAGAAAAGACCAAGGGCAAACATTCCATTGTTTCCCGAACAAAGTACTCTTTATGCAGAAAACAATGTTCCACACATTTCTCTCCACAGGTTAGGTACACTTGCAATGAAAAATGGTGAGCTGAGGCTCTCCTGTTGTACAGGTGGCGCACAGGCAAATTTCTTTCCCACCACCAGTTTAATTCCCAGAAACTGCACCTTTGGCTAGGTTATGCGTTCTTAAGAATGCAATTAGTGTTTGCAGGTGGAAAGCCAATGAGGGCCATCAGCACTACAGTTGGTGTGCTGGGGGGAATAGCGCACATTATGCCTTCCCAGTAAACCACTCACTGCCGGGTGAAAAATCGCAGTCGGCAAGAACATGTCACAAAGGTAACGTGTGTGTCTACAGCCTCCTGCCAGACTTACTAAATTAATAAACTTGCATCACAAGTTTTTTTATTTGTCGCCTCAATCCCCTCTTATATGTTGGACTGCTAGGTACACACGTTGTGATGCAGTGCAAAAATAAATAATGAAAGTTGTCAGGAATGATTAGTTTTTAGTGCAAACTGATTATTAATTGAAAGTGCAAATAGCTAATTTGTGCATGCATAACAATATGTCTGGTGTGTATGGTACAAATGGTCCAAAATGTAGGTTTACCACAGGTTATATATTATTTGTGCCACAAGTGATACTAGGAACTGATTCCATTGTGTTTACTCAGAACTGTGTGTATGTCTGTTGTATTTTTTTTGAGGATGCATGTGAGTACATGAATGTGTGTGAGCCTGTGTGGAGTTGTTGTATTTATATGTATATGTTGATTTTGTGTATGTATGAATGCTAGTGTGTGTATTTCTAAAAATGTGTAGCTCAGCACATACAGTATGTCTGTGTTTGCTGTATGTCTGCACAAGCATATATTCTGTTTGTAGGTGTATCTGTATGTGAGTAAGTTTAGGTGGAGGGGAGTATTTATGTGTGTGCATACGTGCTTGTGTGTGTGTGTGTGTGTGTGTGTATTTCTGTCAGCGCATATTTGGGAACAAATTTTGGACTTCACACCAGTTGATTAGGCTGATTATGTTGGTTAAGGCTTCTATGCTCTGCAAATGGAAAGCATTTTGTATGTACTGTAAGTGTGTATCAGACTGGAAGTGTTTGCGGGTGGATTTATATTCATATATAAGAATGCTGTAATGTAGTCTACACAGGGTTTCCGCCAAGCACGGCGGCCTGCCAGGCCTAAATTGACCCCCTGCTGTGCCCATTTTGACCCCATACCAGGCCTAAGCTTTTTGGGGTGGAAATTGGGGTGGCTCAGTTGGAAACCTAAATATAATGGTGAAGAGCTTACCAGTGACATCTGTTGCTTAAAATGTTTCTCCATTCCCCCAGCCTTGGGTGAGGAATCGCAGCCGGCAAACACCCGTCCTCAGTAATGCCATTAGAACAACAACAGCCACAGTGTGGTCATCCAGCATACCGGGACAAATCCTGGTGGGCTGCTGCATCAGTCAAAAGCTTCATAAAGATTTAATGCGCTGTCCCGGTCCCAGCGTAAGTCCAATTGCCGGGCGTAACAACTTTTCTGGCAGAAACCCTTCTATACACTAATATGGTAACCATATCTTTGTGTATGTACAGTGCACGTGTGAGTGTCAGTAACCAAAGCGCTTTATGTACAGTGTAAGAGAATGTATGTATATGCGAGTGTGTGTGCACACGTGTGTCCATGTGTACAGTTCCTATAAACCAAACCCAGTCCCCAGCTGCTGTTTCTCAGGACTTTCTCTCTTCCAACACTTTTTCCTCTCTGTCAGTGGAAAACTATGCAATTAGAAAACACCCTGTGAGATTGACAGCGGGATCACATACAGTTTGACAAGGGGGCGCCCCAGAAAGGCCCGTTGGATACCTAAGTATTTTTAATTAAACAGCTCTCTGCACTGGCAGCGTGCTTTCCCTCACCAGTTCAAAGACTCCTGCTTTGACCCATGTGTTAAAAGTTTGTATCAGTTTTCCGTTGCTCTGTTTTGCTTGGCGCCTAAGACACGCAACCCTAAATTGTCTTGTTTAAAAGCTAGTTTGTTTACAGTTCACTCTCTTTCTTGTGCTCTCTTTACTACCCCCCCATTATATTACCACATGTGTGCAGTGTGATCATGTTCAGGGTGTAGTTACCCAATCCCATCGGTCTTGCAGCAGACCCAGTTTGTGCAAATGCCTCAAAATTTAGTTAATTTCTAAAGAAAAACCAAAAAAATCATCTACTAGTGAATGAATGGATCAGCCACACAAGTCCACCCCGTCACCCACCGTCATTTTGGTTTATTTAAACGTTAAAACAAGTAAAATAGAGTGCTCATCTGTTACTTAGGCACTTCATCAATAACGTTTGTCCGTCTGATGTAAAATCGATATGACACACACTGACACAATGCCAGAGCAATGGCAAATGTACCGTCATTTGTCATCGACTGGCAATAAAGATATGTCACAATTGATTTTAGCCCATTTTCCCCCACCTCTCTCTCTCTCTCTGTCTCTCTCTCTCTCTCTCTCTATCTTTATCTCTCTCTCCCTCGCTTCCTTGCTCTTTTGCAGTAGCTGTAATACAAAGAAATAAATGAATGTTATAATGACTGAGGCATGGTCAGCCTTGCCAAACTCAATTAATATTAGAGCAAGCGGCTGTAATTATTTGAGGGCCCGCGTGTTGTGTTTTCATTGAGATGCCCTGCCAAAGATGTTAAAAAAGAAAAGAGAAGGGAGAGATGGATGGATGGTTGGGTGTGTCTGTTCTCTGGAGGAAATGTTTTGTTTTGGCCTCCGCTCAATATAGATGTTTTTAACAGACTTACAAACTCCTTCCTATTTTTTTTAATGTTGTGCTTTTCCTCTTAATTCCATTTTGGGTTAAGCTGCTGGAGTATTTTCTGCTCCGACATGAAAAAGAACAAAAAACAAAACAATTCTCAGTGACCTTGGACTGATAGAGTTTAAATCTTAAATCATTTTTAAACTGTAAGTAAATGCCCAGCATGTGTGTTTTTGTTTGTGGGTTTAGGAGTGCTAAGTTTAACCAAGGTGATGTTTTATGATAATGTGATTTATTTATAATTATACTGTGCTATACTTAACTGTTAAATACAGCATTGGTGGCTAGTTTCGTGCAACCTTGGTCAAGCTGATGACACTGATTGAAATTATCTCTATAGAAGCGGTTTCAGAACTCATTATGTTTGTTATTTATTAAAGATAAACATTAGGGTATCTTAGTATTATTATAAAAATACCCATTGCGATGCAAAAACTGGAAACAGCACCAAAAATGAGCTTTACCAATTATTGTGTGCAATATATGTATTAATGGACATTTTGGTGCTGTTTTTTCCCCCTTGTACATGCGGTTATTTTACAGTTTCATGTGGCTCTAGAGTATATGTGTGTGCTCCACACTGTGTCCGCTGTGTGTATGTTTGTGTGTGAGATTTGACATTGGAGTTTGTTGCCGCTGGGTTGTGTACTCAAGTTGTGCCGGTGGTAGCGAGCAACATCTGTTTCGGGCTTGTTGTTCCTCTTGGCTGCTTTTCAATTGGATTTCCTCAAGCAGGGCCAAAAGCTGTCACCTCTGCCAGGCTCTGTTAGCGATCACCGCCGGCCCCTATATTAAGTAGGTGGTTCAGGGCTAAGCTAATAACTCTCCCTCCTCTCCTGAGCCATAACACACCAGTACTGGTACTGCTGCCGGCCTCAGTGTGTGCCTGTTTGTGCGTGTCTGTGTGTGTCTGTGTGTGTCTGTGTGTGTCTGTGTGTGTGTGTGTGTGTGTGTACACAGTTTTTTTTTTATCTCTCGCTATCCACCATGTAGAGGCAGGCTGGCTTGGGGGTCCCCTCCTCAATGTGACAGCCCAAATGACTGGATGTGTGTGTGGGAAAGAAACAGGGCGAGTCCTAATAGCCAAAGAATGACTGATCCACTTTCCCAAATCATGTACAATCGATGCAAACAGGAAGAGTACTTTGGACCACCCATCCCACCCCACCCCCCCCATACTATATACTGTAATGTGTCATTGTGAAGAGTATTGAATAAAGGGTTTAATTATACTGAATGGACATAATAGCCTGTCCAGTTTTTTGAAAGGCTCTAAAACGGTAAAAAATAAAAATGTAGCCAGTTCCAGTTGTCAGGATTGTATGTATTGCTTGCAGTTTTACCAGAGGTTGTTTGAGTTGGAGATCGAAAATAAAATAATAATAAGTTCAGTTCAGGATTTTTTGCCGCTTGGCCTGGGCGAAGCTCATTTGTGTGTTACAAAGCTTTTATTGGGAGGTGTTTACCTCATCAAACTGACAGAGTAGCCGGCTGCCCGTCTACCTGCCCGTCTGTCTGCCTTCATGTCTTCTTGCCAGCTTCTCTGGCCAGCTGGAGCAGTTACACAGAGCTGGATTTGAACTGAGGACCTGCAAAGTATCAACTCCCTGTTTCACAGCACTGACAGACACTTTGATTTGACATGCCATGAGCAGTTAAAGTGAAAGTTATGTATACATGTTAATTAAACTGTTTATGCGTGGAGGGGTCAGAGACATTAGCAAGTCCCAGCGCAGAAGTGTGAATTTCTTGTCTTTTTCCTCCATCACAGCGTTTTAACCTCTTCTGTCTCTCATTTCCGTAATGATTACCAGGTGCGAGGGGGCAGAATTTTTCCTCCCCTTTTTTGCCAAGTGCTGATGCAGATAGCTCTATTTGTGAAAAGTGTCTCTGTGTGTTTGAATTTAGGCTGAGATATTTGACGTTGGGTCCAACTTGTTCAAATAGCTCTCATTTTTGGCATTAGGTGACACTGAAGCCTGGAATTCTCTAAAAGGATGTGGAGGTTGCGGTCTTCAGCTACTTAAGAGAAAGCTGTCAGTCCAATTGAAAGATATCATTTGTGAAAAGTATATCTATTTTGATTTTTGATGTGGGATTAGACAACTATAAAACATTTTTGACATTGAGCAATGGCAGTGCCTAAAGCTCTCCCAGAAACTTTTGTGAAACATGTGGTTTACAATTACTCCAAAGAAAGTAACACAAGCACAGCTATCTCATGTATGAAATGTTTCTGTATGATTTTTTTTTAATTTAAATATGGAATACTGAGATGGAGTGAAACTTACTCAAGCAGCCAGCTTCATACTTTGTGCCACACCAGTGCAGGGAATTTTTCTCAGTCAATTTCTTTTTTGTAGTTATAGTGCTTGCCCTAGATCAACTTAATTTATGCAAAGTGTGTCATGATAGAATTGCCTAAATGACTGACATAATGTGTTTGTAAGGGCTGAATTCATTTCCCCTGAGACGACGTAGAGCATGCCATTGTTTTTGAATGTATTTGCCTATTAACTTCAAATCATATATACAGCTAGATGAACTGAAGGCCTTCCATAGTCATTTCAATCACCATGCTCAACAAACTGTAAGGAGAAACTTGTTATGGGGAAATAAATGTAATACAGACAAAAGCACAGTGGCTATATTATCGAATCAAAAGGATACAGGTATACGGACCCAAGAGTTGAGGGGGCCCCTAAGCCAGAGCCCATGTGTAAAGTGGCTTTATTTGGAGCGTCAAAGGTCTCGGTCTTTGTGAAAAATAGCCCTCAGTTACTATCCTGCACAACTGGACACCGAAGACATCTTACTGGATGTGATCATAGGTGGATACATGCCCTACAGTACTGTAACATTTCTTTTGATTAGTGGAGCTGATGAAATTATTACATTGTGTTAGTCATGGGAATGACTGCCAATATAGACTTCAAACGTCCTTACTTTTTCATCATGGTTTGTTATGTTACTACCAGAAACCATTTATTTCTTAAACAAACAGAAACAGGTGTTACACAAAAGTCATTATACCTCATGTCAACTTTTTATACACCCTTCTACAAAAAGGAGATCTAAGTTGACAGCAGCAGAAAATTCTAGAAAGAAAGAGAGAGCTGTCCTGCTGGTCTCTCTCTCCTTGCAAAGACACTGCCATCCCCCCTTAATCACAGTTTTCACATCTGTACATTGGAAATTTGTTTCCCAAGGACAATGTCATAAACCTGCTGTTTTCTGCCAGCACTGTGTTGCCTAACTTGATGGTTGGGGTTGATGGAGATGGGAAATATGGGTGCTGAAATTCAAGGGAGGAGAGTGAATATAGAGGCGTTCTTCAGTGAGTAATCATATGAAACAGAGAAAGAGAAGTGGAGGGACTAATACTCCTAATACTAATAAGACTAAGATTAATACTATGTCTTGGAAGCATCCTGCTTTAATTGAACAGACTTAGAGTTCCTGTAAGTGAATCGATCTCTGACTTCGATTTGTTCTCTCTGCTCCCTCAGACAAATCGCTCAGATATGAAGGAACACCCTTGTTCATTTTAACAAATGTTATTTTCTGTCTTGCATTGCAACATAGTACATCTCTCTGGGGTGATAATGTTTTTGGTCAAACACAATGTTTGTTGGCTTTAACTTTTTAAACATACAATTGTTCCCTAATTAGCTGGATGCTAATTAATTTATGCTCCCTTGTTTGATGTACAGTATAGCAATACTTTGAAAGCAACTGTGTTCATTCTTTGCATAAATTTGTAGCATTTGCCGCAGAGTTCAAAAGAAACAGGACTGGGTTTAGAAAAGCACACATGCATTTAAATAATGCGCCCCATTTTTCGTCTCTGTTTGTTTTTAGTGGGAATATTAATGAATTAACATTTTAAACAATCCATCATTATTGTTGTGCAGCCACTTATTTTTAACTCAATTATATTTTAATAGATCATTTTTCCTAATGTGCACAGTATGTTCTCCCCACTTTGTTCACTACACAACAAAAGATTAATTGCAAATAAGAGGAATGATCAAAAACATGATAATCAAATTGCAACAATAAGTTGGAAATTGCAATTCTAATGCAATACAATAGGGTATGTATTGCAAATTAACCACCCACTGTCTGTTATTGTATTGGTGTGCGTGTGTACAAGTGTATGTAATATGTATGTTTGAAAAGAGTAAATGATAACAGTATATTTTTATATCATATAACATATTTTCAATAAGTACAATATTTTGCTTGAACTTCTAAATAATTGTCAATGAACATCATAGGTTGTGATTGTAATTGCAACTTTTTTTGTTGGTAATGGTGTGCTTGAAGTGGTTTTCTGTTACTTTAAACTTTTCAATGGAATACCTATATCACATAAGGAAATGACAAAGGAGCGAGCTTCCTTGATGGCAATCAGGAGTATAAGACTCAGGGGTGCTTTAAGCTCCATCTTGTGAATATCGAGTCTGAGTTTGTTTGATATTATGGTGGCCTGCCTACTGAAATCATAAAACGTGTGTAACATTTGCAGTTAAAAGGTCAGTTAATTATATCTGAGGAAAGTTGATTAGTAAAGTGTCACGGTGAGTGTCCCAACAGCTGGAACTGTGAATATTTGCTTAGTGGAAGTGGGGAGTTGAAGTATGAACTAAAAGATGGTATTGGTAAACCACCTTATCTATCCCCTCACTGTCATTAGGTTGTAGCCAACGTAACATGCAATTGAAAGTTAGAAATGTACAGATCAAATCGGATATCTCAGCTTGAGATCCCCTTGTTATGCGTGTTGTCTTCAGCATGTCAGAGACCAGCGAAATTGTCAGTTTAAAGAGGATGGATGTCCTAAGGTATCACCTGACAGCCCAACAGACAGGGCAATTCAGTCCCTGGAGGACAGGAGAGCAGCAACTAGGAGGTGAATGGGCAGTAGCTTGGGCTAGAGGTCGTCATCGTCGACCATCGTCGGCCTGTCACTTTGAATGGGCCCCCAAATCATGTTGTCAATGGTGATGCATTGAGATCTCCCACTGGCAAAAATTGGATGCTCCAAACTCAACTTGATTGATGCATTGACCAGGTAGTGGCTGCCTGTCCTCAGGATGTGGCCTTACCCTCGTTTAAAGATGCAACGCGGACGCATTCTGAGCGGTAAAAGGGGAGAGATGTACTTTTAAAAAGTTTTTTTAAAGTGTGTGTGTTAGATAGCCCCACATCACTGTATGGCTACCTTATCAAAGAATCTACTGTATCTGGATTTTGCCTGCCTTTTCATTCTTCTAGGTACATCTTTTGTGGCGTAGCTCAGTTCCATTGAAGCAAGAGGATTACATTATGGCCTGAAGGTGAATGCACAGCTTGTACATTCAATGGATGCCACAGTGGACTGAAATGACAAATAACTGTTTTTCTGTGACCAAAAATGCAGCCTTTATGCATCCAAGGGCATGGCATTCTTGGGCCCTCGGTACTAGCCGGGGAGTTTTGTGAACATGAAATATCTTCTTTTATGTGTCATTTTTTTCATTATGCTCCTATGTCTCTCTCTTTCTCTGCTTTCCTCCAATGATTTTCCTTGATAGTCTCGTCTGGCCTGAGTTGGTCTCTTTATGTGCGTGCGTGTGTGTATGTGTGTGTCTTTTAATATGTGTTTGTGTTCATACCGTCTTTGTGTCGTCTTAATTTATGGCAATCTAAGTCTGTTACGTATGCTTGTGAATGTCTGAACTTTGTGTGTCTGTATACATGTTTGTTAGTACTCATATGTGTATTTCCATGTCTAACAACACAGACTAAACACAGGCACTTGAGATTTTTTATTTCGATAGAGCTGTGTGGAACCTTGGGTTTGAGCCTTTGATGGCTCAGTGGGGGCTGGGATGAGGAGCACGAGTATTGTAGACGAAACAAACGCAAGCTGAGCCTCACGGAGGTGGCCCAGTTTCGAGAAGTTGTACTCTTTTAAGTCCTGCTTCTTCTCTCATTACATTTCACTACAGTCTCACATCAGCTCTGCATAGCCGGCATAGAGAACGAATCAAACTATCCCATACTTTTGATCTTTTTTTTTTCCTCACAAAAGGATAAGAGAGAAAACAACTGTAACAACTTTGTCCTCCTTCTTGTTTCTCTCTCTCTTTCTTTCTTTCTCTCTCTCTCTCTCTCTCTCTCTCTCTCTCTCTATCTCTCTATCTCTCTCTCTGTCTCTCTCTCTCTTTCTTTGTCTGTGTTTGCAGGGCCTGTTCATCTTCCTGATATATGGGGTGTACAACACAGAGGTAAGTCTGCATTGTGTCTCAAGGCTGTCGGAGTGAATGAGAGAAATGACAAGTTTCTGATGGGCTCCCTGCTTAAAAGCTGTGTGGATGGGGTGTGAGAGCACGGGTGTGTATGTGTGTGAACGTGTGTCTGTGGATGGGAGGAGGGATGGGAAGGAGAGGAGGGGACATTGTTTCCACGCGAGCATCCCACTGCCCTTCATGCTTGGACTAACTTATATGCATCCGAGTCCGACCATTAAACACTGACACGCCGTGGTTCTCAGCCACTCATTCCTCACCCACAATGGCTAATATTTCACTGCCTCTTTAAGTTTTTAAACTCACGGCCCTCCATTTAGCATCCTGACAAAGCCGCTGGCCAGGGCTTCGCAGGGCCCCAAGCAGTAACCATAGTAGGACAAAAATAAGAAAAACAATATGCAACCAACAATATGCAATGAAGGAGTGAGGAAATATAGTATTGAGATGCTAAATTATTACCATTTAGATACACCTTAGCTGTTTGGGGGTGGAGGGTGGGTGAGTGGCAAAAGACAGAGAGATACGTTTTAATGGATGAGACTCGAGTCATGAAGATCACTCTTGGTCAAATATGGCTCTTAGTGTATATAAATAGGGTTAACTTTAAACATGCATAGGTGATAATGCATCTGAGCCTTCTTAAAATACAGCACTTCTTTCTGAACTTGGGGTCCATTTCTCATTTTTAGACACTTCCCATTCCAGACTTAAAAGAGAAAGTATAAAAGGATTTGCCTTTTAGCACAGTTAACAATGCAAGACACAAAAGTTTTGCCCCTGATTTAACAATAATCTCTGAAAACACAATTCTGCAAAATGCATGCTCAGTTTTCTGGAGCTCCATGCGATATGCCACATACAGAAATAATTACTATTAATATCACAGTAAAAAAACAAGCAAACAAACAAAACTATACATTCTGTAAAAAAGAAAAAAAAAAAAAAAACCCCAACAAAACGCTATGCCAGAGTTAATGTAACATGCTGTCTTTTTTGTTGATGGAATGGTTAATGGCTTTGATTGAATGTTCAAGGTCATCGTCATCATATACAAGCAGCTGTTTTTAAGAGCTGGGTAACATAGCTCTGTTACTTCAAAGATAATGGGCAATATTACACCTTCCTCCCCGTTTCTATTTCTACTTATCTGTTTTACTTTACTTATCTTTATTTTAACTTTCTGTCATCATCATCACCACTGTCTGACCATTCAAGAAGACATCTCTCATGTAACATTTGCATGTCTTGTTCTTTTTTATTTTCCCTTTCTCTTCCATTTCTTCACCCATGGCTTCTCAAGAGCATGAAGGGCTGTGCCTGAGTCATAGGCAACGCACCAACAATGTAGAGCCAGTGAGGGCTGACCCTTCACACTGTAAAATAAATCAACAATGCTTTCTTGCTTAAGTTGCTTTTTTAGTGCTTGGGAATTTCTTTCTTACTCTCAAGTTGTCCTTGACCCTGGCTTCCTCACTGTTTGTGAGCAGCTCATGTACATGTTCTGGTTTTCAAAAGGACCACACTTCTTTGTTAACATTTGTTTAAAAAAAAAAAAGGTAATGCCATTATTCACATCTTCGCACATTTCCTTTTCTCCGTCTTAACTCGGACCACCTTCCTGGGTGCTTTTGTATCTTTGACTTGTTACTTATTCTCTAGCTTGTGACACTACCACTGGATTTTCACCCTCCCTGCACCTCCCCTGACACCTAAAAGAAGATATTAGATATAGATAGAGAGAAATAACCAAAATGCTGAATGAAAACAATCAAAAAAAAAAAAAAAGTTTCTTTCCTGTAATCAGAGTGGCAAGGAGAGGCCAACGTGAGACAGTGAGGTTCCTCTTCTGTCTGTATTCATTTAAGATAACCAGCCTTGATGGCTGTGGAACTTTAACCAGTCAGTTGACCACCTGCTTCACAAAGCAGTATGGATGGACATTTACTCCAAATGCTGATCAGCATCACCAGACACTGTGGGCATAAAGGATCAAGTGGAGAGTTTATACCGTGCTGTGACATTATGTTTCTTTTTTTGTCTATGTTTCAGTTGCGTCTGTTGATGAGGATCGTTGACAGCTGATAAGCATGTGGAAGGCATGCAAAGTATTAGAGAATGAGGCAGCTCATTGAAACAAATTCTAAAGAGTGAAGAAAAAACTTTGCAACTAAAGTTGCTGGTAGTTGTTAACCTGGTAGAACAAATTAGTCTTTAACCATCTTAGTGAGAATAAATTTGACTTTGATATGCTAAAGAAAGGTGTTGAATTAGCTTGTGCTTCAAAGTCAGTAAGAGCTCCATTCATGAGGCTGGTTTCCAGGCTCAGTAATTACAAATATGGCATGGAAGACAGACTGCTGCTGCTATTACACTCAAAATGCAGCGTTTTAATTGCTAATTACCTGACAATAGCTTTCCATTATTCATTGCAATTAGCTTTTCCTTGGTGGTCACCTTGTAATCCCACGCTTTGATGACCTTTTATTTCCATCAGCTCCAAGGATGTCGGCAGGTGTTGTCGGGCGCACTGCTTTCATATGGTAATCGCTTAGCGCCCATTTACATGGGGAACCACGTTTTGCATCATGGCGAAACCTTGAGTGTGCGCAAAACCTCTTAAACACATAACGATCATCTAAAACAATGCCCTTCCCCTCATTGTCAAATGATTAATTAAATTGTGTCATGTAATTGCCTCAGCACGCCGGCTGCTTTTGATATCAATGAAATCCCCAGGACTTACTTTCCCCATTAAATAATGTTAAGACGGTGTCTCTCTAACATCTGCACCGTATCGAAGGACTGCTGCAGATTTTGTCAGATATAATAGGAGGGTTGTGAAAACATGATACTGCTGTTGAATCTGCCCTGTCACAAGGCTCGGGCTCTCTTCATTATGTGGCCCTTCAACGGTGGTATGTATGCAAAACACCTTCTGTAGACACATGCTGTCTCTGAGACTGTGTGTGTGTGCTCAGTGTGATGTCATAATTTATAACACGCCGCGACTTAATGAAGCCATAAGCCATAATGCATATTCACTAACGTGGTGGGCTGGGCTGGGACGGGCTGTAGTGATGAGTGCCCAGCCGCTACAAATTTACAGTGAGTGCTGACAACGTGCACGGACAAATGCCTGCACACACACACATACACACATACAGACACACACACACACACACACACACACACACACACACACACACACACACATACAGACCTCATATGTGCTAGAGGCTTTTTATGGAAGACTTCAACAAAACTAACTGAGATACTGACACAATGAGTCATTTCTGCTGTTCTCTATGTACTTTTATTTAAGTTAAACAGATTATTATACTGCTCTTGTTTACTGTAAAAATTCTTTGTGGTAAAAACATTAATATGATAAAAATGTAATAATATGAAAATGTAATACTACAGTAATATCTCCCATTTTAAAATAAAAATAGTGGTAGAGTGATTAATATGAATCATTAAAATAATAAATGCTGTTATTTCTAAATTAAGGCTAATAACGTTTTACAGGAAAATAATGCATTCATACACAGCTGTAGGGACAACATATTAATTTTAATATGTCACTGTATTGTTGTCATTCATCCTTTGCTCCTCATTAAGGATATAATTTTGAGATTGAGATTGAATTTTAAATTTGGATTATTATTTTCTACCAAAGTCTGTATGTCTAGTAATACTAATAATAATCACTGTTCTAAAATGTATATATAAATGTATATATATAAATATATATATAACATATTATTGAATGATCAGTAAAATTGTACTTCCATAAAGTTACAAGCACATTTTTGAAAGTGATTTTTTTTCCCACATTTTTAAAAAAAATTTCGTACATATAACAGTTTTTCAGAGGTTAATGCAGAGTTTTATTCAGTGGACTGAGACTTTAAGTAACATTAATCACACAATATTTACATGAAATATGTGATATTAATTAGTCATAAACACTTGGATATGTTAAATTGCAAAATTAAAGTAAATACATGTAATTAGTCAGTTAAATATAATTAAAGGTCATCCAAACTATTAAATTTTTGTAAGCAAATGTCTTGGATTGGCATTAACATCCACAGTGTTTCAAAATTCACTGCTTATCTAATTTATAATGAAATTCTCCAGAAGTGTAATTTTTTTTTTTTTTTCCTGTTTTAGTTTTTAAGGAATTTAGTAAATAAACAGGGAAATTAAAAATGGGGTAAGTTAGATTATACTATATACTGAAATTGTATGTAAGTATACCTAATGTCTCTAAAATCTATAAAGTTCTTGTCTGGTATTGTACGTGTTAAATGAAGGTGTGCAGTACACTGTTTCATCCGGAGTGTAAAAATGTAATCTGTTCTGCTAGGGCGGTCCCTTCTCCTCCAATAGCTCCATTTGTTGGTCCCGGCGCTCTATGTTGACAGATGATAGCTTGAAGTCGTCTCCTTAGTTTGCCAGCTCTATGTGTCACTTTCAAGTCCCATTAGCTACTGGGACATACTGGAACACCCTCACACAAACACATACACACACACACACACACACACACACACACACACACACACACACACACACACAAATCCTGCCCATCGGTGTCTGCAAGCTAACGCTCAAAATTTGTTATTTCCCTTCCACACTCTTTTCTCCTTTCTCCATTTTATACTTTGGGTGCTCACAGGCGTTTACAGTGAAAGATTTGTTGTTTTGATTCATTGTAAGTGTGTTTCACCGAGCGCTTTGTCACATACACTTATCTCTTTCTTTGCCATTCTCTCTCTCTTTCTTTCAGGTTCGGAGCACGGTCAACAGGATCAAGGAGAGGAGAAAAGCACTTAATTTTTCAGTACGTAATCCTCTATTTTCCTGTGAATAAGTGTGTGTGTGTGTGTGTGTGTGTGTGTGTCTGCATGTCTCTGCAACACACTGGTGCAACAGACTCAATTTTCCTTACAGCTTTTGCTTCTCATGGAAAAAAAAATCACTACTCCAGCAATGCCAATGAAAGCTGGCCACAAAGCAACATTGTACATCTGGTAGCCTCTCACTAGTCGACAGTCCATGTTAGATGCCCTTATACATCAAACGCGGACCCTTCGTAATAGCCCTCCCCCCTTCCTCACTCTGCCTATTGCAGCACCTTCATCCCAGCAATGTCAAGCGCCACGGTGGGTTACAAGTTTCTAATCCAGGACAAGCCGTCCCCTGACATTAAAGTGTCAGGCCAGTATTTATACCTTGTTGGACGCTGCTGTTTGGCTGATATGGTAGGATGCTGCGGTTGCGTGTGTTAGTGTGTGTGTCAATGGTTGTCTATGTTTGTACGTGCGTGTGTTTGTGTGTCTTTAGGAAGATCATAGCCTATGCAAAGTACTTTAAAAGTAGATAATAGTCTAGCACACACAAACATGCGCATACCCCACACACAAACACATTCGGACAATGATAGACCCCGGTTCCTTGACAAGCACCCATTCTCATTATTCCATACTTCTTTGCCGCTGCCATCTCACACGCACGCACAAACACACACTCACACACACAGACAAAGTGCATCTTGTCCCTTATGAGTGGTCACATTAACTCCACTCCTCTTTCCAGGTTGTTGTGTAGCGCTTTATGGCGGCACACACCCCTGACCCACACATATGTGACCCCACCCCCCAATATTCCCCAACCTCACGCACTTCAGGTCTTTGAAGAAGGAATGAAACCATATCTGACGGCACCTCAGAGATGGACACTGTAAGGATGGGAAGAAATAAAATAAATAAATTAAAGTGTGTATGTGACTAATGTGTGTGTTCGTGTGTTTCTGTCTGTGTGTTTGTGAAAGCATGTTGGTCGGAGGGGGCCCCCAGGGGTCTCTTACCACCAGGTGCGGTTTGATATATTGGTGCTCATGTTATCAGTGAGGCCCCCACATTTACCATCATTTTTACTACTTCCTCTCCCCACTCGTGGTGGCAATTTTCCAATCTTGCCGGGTTCCGCTACCAGAATGCGTTTTTTAGCCATCACTGCTGCCTGACGGTTTTTAGCTAATGCTATTTCGTGCCATAAATCCTGCTTGAAATACTGTATCTACCTGTCCTTTGGTTAGATAGGAGACATTTGGCTCTAGATGACCGCACATGCCCCCATATATCCCCTTGTTGTAAAACATAGGATTGGGTATCGTGCCTCGCTAGGTGAGGGATAAAGAGGCGCTGGTAGTGTTACTGCATATGGCGTCATTTGAAGACAAATGGTACTTGTCGGAGATAGAGGGGTTTATTTGTTGAATTATTCGCAACAATTGAAGGGTTAACCCAAGGGGATAATTCACTTCAATTTCAACTTCAATTTAAGAATTTAGATCAGTTATTTCAATTAAGAAAGATCTCTTGAAAACTTTTCTTGTCCCTTTTATTCCATTATCAAAAGCGCTATTAGCAACCAATACAAAGGCTTGCTAAGGTTAAAGACATCCTGCAGTTGATCTTACAGATATTCCAACATCTCGTTGGATGATCATGTGTGACACAGACAGGAAGGTAAAACACGCTGATACAGAACAATAACAGTTATTTAACAGTCCACATCACGACATATCAGATGAAAATCATTTAAATATAGCAGAAACAATTTAACTATATATTGCTCTTCAGTGGCATGACGCACCTCTGACCTAGAAGACCTCTCACATAAATTCCACCGAACCTAATCACACACTCTCCCCTCTTTAATTCCACACTTCTGTTGACCTCTTTAGCCCTCTTCCACGTAGTAGCCCTCTACATGGGCGTGGGTCACACACACAGCTTTTTTATCCCCAGGGGGTGGGGTTTTATACATACACACACACACACACACACACACACACACACACACACACACTGACACACACAGCCACAGCCACTTTGACCAGTGTAGCTTGCCTGTTTGATACCAAGTGCCTCCTGACCCACCCTGACCTCACTCTTGTACACACACAGCCAGATTGCTTTGTGAAATAAAGCTGTCAGTTGCAGGACCCAAATAAAAAACAACCCCCTGTGAATACTCCATGCCCCTGACACCACTGAAATATAGATATAAATTGGAAGCGGATTAGTTTTTTTGATCTTCATTCAAGTTTTGACAAGATATAGGAAGTTAGGAGTTGGTTGGAATCAGTCTTGGTGTCACATCAACACCACACAAAAGCAGCCAGGATGGCAGGCCCCAGTTGTTTGCCATTGAAGTATTCCTGCCTAATAGAAGTACAGTATGTAATACTAGAGACCCTGGAGCTTTTTGCAGCCCTTTATTTGATTGCCCTTTATTTTGGTGTGGCTGGAAGATGCATGTGTGAAACAAGGTCTGGTGATGGAATTGTGTGAAAGTCAATCCAGTAGTCTACAATAGCCCATCCTTTTAATATTAATAATAATAATAATAATAATAATAATAATCATAATATTAATTAACAAATGCACTGCTCAATAATAAAGTGTATACTATTGGTAGAGATTTTTTTCTTATCAAAACTCACAAGTGAAAATCTAAAAAGCCTCAATTAATCCTTCTAACTGATGAGGATGTCTTCAGTGCAGTGTTTGTTATTCGTCTGTGTTTTTACACAATGTTGACTTCAAACTGTGACGTTTTGTTTTTTTTAATGCAAACATAATTTACTTATAAAATGTAAAACACATACCAGTGTAAACAAGAGAGGAAGTCGGAAGTAGGCTGATAATCCTTGTGATGAATAAAAAAAAGATGTGTGTTCCTAATTTGCATAATCAGTGATCAGCTAGTAAAGTATAAATAAACTTGATATTTTTGTTTTTTTATCAGATAACAGGTAAGATAACCTGTGTGTTCCTTCAACAGGTGTAAAACCCTACAGTGAGCTCCTTCAGCTAATGCCACTGTCTCATTTCTTACAGAACTGTGCGAGTTCCCGACCATCCAGCTCGGTCACCAGCTCTCGTCCTGTCAGTTTCCCACTTGGAACAACCCCAAGCCAGGAGGAGGAGACCACCCCTACCTACACTTGCAGCAACACACCAGGGCTGGGGAGGGAGGAAGAGAGTGCCAGAGGTGAGATGTCAGACCAATGCCATACACTATAAAATCACGCATATGTCTTAGGGCCAACATATGCACAGAGTGAGCAACTTTCATAGGAGACAGTGGGTTGCCATTGTGGAGCACTGTATCCAGTATTCTCAAAACATCTGTGCTCTTATCATAAGTGGGATATAATTAAAACATGCTGTCACTGGAATCAGGCAATTATTACTTCTAGACTTATGGCTGATTTTTAAATACATTTACAGTTTGGGCTTTGTTGATCAGGGCCACAAGAGTATTAACTATTGATGAGGGGAGGGGGGCACCTCTAATTCAAAAGATTCAAATCTTTTTCCCCCACAGTTTTTCCTATTTGATGAGAGTATTTGAACCAGCTTCCTGTGGAACTGAACATGAACAAGATTGTTCGCTAATGTGATTACTCTGCTTGCCTTACTTCTCAAAAAGCACAACCAATCCACCGTCGCTTAAAAAGAACAAGGACGGCCACCCATTGTGTGATATTTTTTTTAATTAGAAAGAAAGATGAAAACCCAATATTTAAGAACACGTGAAATATTTAGTGGCTTGTGTACCTTTTTTTTCTTAATGTACCTTTTGAAGAAGGCTGATTTTCTTTTCCACAGTGCAGTTTAGTACCTCAAATGCAGCTATGGATATTCACTAATTAATTGATATTAACAAGTCTTTAGAGCTCATGTGTGGTGTGTTTGTATGTATATGGGTGTCAGACTAGGTATGCTGCACCTAATTCACCAAACATTTACTGTGTGATGGAGCAGTAAGATGACTTGAGTATCGATGACACTGTCCTCAGGGTGTCATAGCGACATATTATCTGGTGCAGTTTATTCGGCATGCCTAGCTAAAACTAATGCAGTCTCATACAACAGCCCTGCAGTAAATTGTGTCTCCATTAAGGTTATAATACATTTTTCTTTGAACTCTTTTAGAGAGGTGTAGTTTCAACCTCATGGTCCTTGTGGAGTCTGTAGTTAGTTTGTGGTGCTGTGAATTGTATGTCGTTATAGTGAGAGGTGTTTGTAATATTTTGTCTTCAATACCTTTATTGATATAAATAGATTTTCAAAATATTATAAACTACAGCCTTTCAAATTATTAACGTTGAATTATGTTTTACTGTATACATATATATATATATTTCCCCACTGTTGCCCCACTATCATATCTGCAAGGCATTACTGCAGGGCACTATGAAACAGAGAGTAGCAACTGGCCTGTTGAGTGAAATCAGACATCCAAAATCTCCTGTTAAAATTTAACACTAACCAGACACCCTGGTTTCAATCTAGCTGCCTGACCCATGCTGCACTCAGCAGAGTTAGGAGTCATTTGGCTGTGGAAAAGATTGGAGACACCAGTTTCAAGGCAGGGAAAGAGAGGGAGAGGTCGATCCCTGGTTTCATTCTGTTATTTAAAGCCGGTTTTAGTGTCATTCGTCGCATATGCCCCAGTTGATGGAGCATTTGCAGCGTAAAAAATTCCTATTCCCGACTTGTTTATTTATTTGCGAAAAGACTGAAAAAAAAGGTGAAAATATACATAGAGCTGTATGAAAATAAGCCCGCTTATAAATGTATATTACTGACAATAACAGATATGACTGGGTAGACAGTGTTTAGGTAATGACCCCCATTTATGAGGAAAAATTAAAATGTTAGCAGATTAGAAAATCCTTTACTTTTTCAGCCTTTTAAACACATTGTTCTTGTCTTGATTAGGTTATTTTGTTGTCAACCCTTTATTTCATTCACTGACTATGAGATAGACCAATTGAATATCACATAATGCACAGTATCCTCATCTGGCAGATACTATGTTGGTAATGGTTTATGACTTGTACAATAATGATATTCGCATTTGAATAGTACATGTGCTGTGTGTTATTGCTGCTTGTCGCCGCTCTGTGCACATCTCACACTGTGATTTACAGCGTTTCCTTTGCAGGTGATTTGCATGGTCCCTGACACTATTACTGTCTCTTCCATTCACTCAGCACGCAGTTGTTAAAGCAGTCACTACGTCACATTTAAATGACTGAACCTCCATCGCAACCTGACAAATCAAACTCGGCAGCAAATATAATGTTTTAGATGCAACGCAACTGCCGAAATAATTGACAGTGATTGTCGGATGATATTATTCAGCCCATTTGCTTCTCCTCCAATCTGCTCCCGACTCAGTGCTACAACATGCAAATGTGATCGGCTCTGTGTGACAGAGTGCTGGGACTGGGTTGGCAACTGAGTGCTCATACAGTACAAACTAATGCTACTTTATGCGTGTTATCATGCAGATGGGAGCCACACAGACAAACTTTCTCTCTCACACTCTCAATAACTAATCATCATGACGAACACAACTCACCTGACTCTAATCTTATACCACATCAGAGGTGATTGAATGTTTGTTTTCATACTAGGCTGTGATCTAACATGCATGTAAACACGTCTGTGATGCTGTTAAGGGTTGATATGGCAGCAGGAGGAAATTTGTGTCTGTGCATGCTTTTGATTTTGTATTCCTATTAAAGACACAGATGTAAAAGAGTGATGTAGGAAATAAAACTTTCGCAAAAGGGCAATTGACAAAGAGTTTAGAAAGCTATTGAAGACACTGTATTACATAGAGTGTTTTAATCAGTTAGTTTTTATTCATACATTTGTCAAACCTTATCAGACCAGTTTCTCTGGAGGACAAGTGGACAGTTTTATCATTTTTGATTAAATCAGTTCTTTGTCATACACTCTTTTTCATTTAACCTTTAGTAAGCGATGTGATTCATCAAAATTTGTTGCTGTTGTAATTTTCAATCAAATAACATAGAAAATGCAAATCATGTTAGGATGAGAGTGATAATTTTCTTGTTTTTTGGAAAGTGGTGGCTTTTCAGTGAGGGTGCCTTAATTTGGACTGTATGCTCCACATATTGTACAATGCGTCTTCTCACCGTAAAGCAAGCAACAAACAAACAGATGGGCACCATTTTTCCTAACAATAACCACAGCATCTCCTAAGTGATAGTGGTATCTTGCATGTACAAGGTCAACCCCTTCTTGGGGGGTGAGGGGTGGGGTGTTCTGCTTTTGATACCTGTAAGCCTTTTCCATCTTTCTGTTTACTCAAGTTGGTTTGACGCAAATGTCCAAGGCAGACAGTGGGTTACGTTGAGGGTACATGGGGAAAAATATACACAAAATAAAGTACATATTTGCTGTGAGCACAAGAGAAGGACAAGTTTATAATGAAGGAATAATAGAGGAATAGGGGGGGGAAGTGTGGCGGGATTTGAATTGAAAGGGGAAGGGTTGTGTGGGTGTTTGAGTGTGTGCATGAGTGTTGCATTCCTGATGAGATGGCCCCACACAATGGCTGAGTTGAAGGTTGTGAGCCCTTTTAAGCAGGAATAATATGCTAGGTCAGTAGTGTTACCTCACATCATCTCGTGCTTTGTTAAAGCCTCCTTCCCAATAAGCAAAGACAGCCAAGCTGTTATCTTTCTTTTATTGTTCATATTTCGAATTTAAAAGGTCATTGAGTTTTCCTCAAAGACCCCTTGGGGTCACCTTCGCTTCAAACAGTGTCTGACTGGACTGTAGGTTTTAATTAAATAAGAGTATGTCCTGCTGTTTCAGGTCCAATTTATGTCAGTATTTGATGGTGCAATGGTTTTGACAGTTAATGATGATGTCCTCTTAATGTCATATTGTTTCTAAATGTGAGGGGCGCAATTATTGAGTTTAATCAAGATTTATGTGGTGGGATTCAAAATTGTAAGTGTCGACAGGTGTAGCAATAGAAATACCAGTTGATCCGTTGTTGGTCTGTCCTTCATTGTAATTACCTGTTTAGTGACTTTAATGAGGGAAGGGTACAGTATTGTGCAGTAAAAGTTCATCATAGCAATCCTGATTTCTGGTGTCATTTTCAGTTTATGTAACCCAACTTGTAGGAACCATATGCCTGCACATTGCTGACATCTGACACCCTTTCCCCTTCCTCTTTTCCTAACATGTGTTCCTCAGCATCCCTCACAATTAGGGGCCTTGTAGATAAAGTAGTGTGGCGGTCTATTGCATGCATCTTCTGCAGATCTCTGACCGTGGGGTTGACTCCCCCTTACCTCCCTCTACCCACACACCACCACTTGTCATGCATGTTTAGCTCAGTTCATTGACATGCAACAGAATCCCCTGCTCCAAAAGTACAAAAAAATGAAATATTCCCCTGTGGAATGACAGCATGTTTGTAGCAATATCATCTGGGTGCTTGCAGCTCTCTATTTGCAAATCCACTTCTGTGGAACACGTGCTATGGATAGGTCTATGCAATGGTGCAAAAGTCAAATGCCACAGTATTTTCAATAAATTACCTCAATGCCACTGCATATCAGAGGAAAGTGATCATGTTTTAAGGATAAACATTGGTCCTGTCAAAAAATATTTAACGCACAAGAAAACTTCAGTGCGTTCAATGACCAAATTGGTAGAGGCATAAAATCAGCTAGAACAGTATAATAAATTCATACAGCTTGTCAGTACAAATCATTTGTAGCACAATTTTGCAATAATTAAAATCCCAAAGTATATGTTGTCTTCACATTATCAATATCAACAGATGTGTCACCGTACTCAGAGTGGTTTTTGAGATATATGAACACTGGCTTGTGGGAAAGTTGAGGAATAGTCATGTACAGATGCTGAAAACCTGACACATTTATGTAAAAAAAAAAAAAAAGGCAGCAGCTGTTAGATGACTGCTGCTTGACCTTTCTCTCTGTTTCTTTTCTGTGTGATTTTTGCTCATTTGGATGTACATGTGTTACATCTGTTGTTGTGGCACTATGCATTATGATTTGTACTAAAGGCATGAATGTGTGGTCTAACTCATAATTGATGTAACTTTAATATGTCTCACTGCTAAGACAAATTCCTCTAACATGAAGCAGTGTCCTACAATACTGTTCCTTCTAATCAAAGCATTACCTTATTCAGACATAAAATAAGTGTCTGTTTGATCTGAGGTCTTTTTAAACTGAATGGTTGTAGACTGAAATAGTTACGGGCCAATTTAAAAACAGAAGTTAAGATTCATATGCTGGGGAAGAGTAACAGTTTTAAGTATAACTCATTGTGTTTTATATTAGTTTCGACTGGTATAACAGGCCACTGGTTTGGAGACATCAAGCATGCGTTGGGAAGAATAATAATAAGACGTTGCTGTGGGAATTGACATCACATTGACACTTACCACAGCACAATCACAGACACTAGAAGCGAGGTGTGCGTGTCAGTGTTGGTGTGACAGAGAGGTGCTTGGCCTCTGAGCGGCAGCTTGTGTTCAATGTCTTACTGATGCAAAGTGATGTGTACTAATTCTACATCTGCTCTAACCAAAACAGGGCTTGAAGGTTCAGCCAAGTCCCAAAAAATCACTTCCTCAAAGCTTGTCTTATCCTGCCCTCTCTCTGTGTGCACAAATTAAATTTGATGCATTTTCCCTGCATCATTTTTGTATTTTGAAGTAATGGACAAATAAGTGGATATGACTTTGGAGGTTTTTGTGTGTGTGTGTGTGTGTGTGTGTGTGTGTGTGTGTGTGTGTGTGTGTGTGTGTGTGTGTGTGTGTATCAGGGCTTGGCTGTTGAGAGGATGTGTGGCCCTGAAATGGGCTATGGTCATGTGGGCTGAAGCTTTCAGGACTTGATTGTAGCCTCACAGTGTAAATACCCAAACAAACACGCAGCGGTCAAAATGTGCTATCGGTTTGCCATATATTTACATTCCTCTTCCTCTCTCCCACTTGGTCTCTCTCACTTTCTGTCTTACTCTTGGATCTGATTTGTTAATTTGTATTTACTCGCTAGCTTTTCTTTCTTTCTTCTGCTCCCTCTGATCCAGTTTCCTTCCATTCCCTTTATTCTCGGTTTGTGAATGACATTTGTGATATTTTGGGGTCCAAATATCATGGCTAAATGAGGAAAAGGACTTGGTGACAGGAATTAAGATTTAAATTGTCAGTTAAAGCACTTCTACTATTTCTCACTGTTGTGTGAAAAATCTCAAAATCATTCTTAGATCATTTGAAACACTTAAACAACTGCATTGCCTGCAGTCATACTACATTCTGGCATTTCATATTCATCACACCCAATGAAACAAATCCAAAGATGAAATATTGAGCCCATTTGGTTGTTCTTAAGTGGCTTTAAGCGCAACTGTTTATGCATATTCGCCCAGCCGCTACAAAGCTTACCAGGCTTCTCGAATTTGTTTTCAGCAGCTGTTCTGCATAACAGCGCTACGCTATCACGCACAGGCGAAAGTCTGGTGAAGGGAATCTATTCATAATTCAAAGAAACAACAAGGCACAAGCTGTGTTGTTGTCAGATATAACAAATTGAGGAGGAAAAGAGTTGAATTTGTATCTGCTTACGGAGGTTGACTGCATTATATATACTGCAGGTGCCGCTGAGTGCGTGGTAATAGGATATATGATGGATGGCCAAGCCGCATGGGCTCCCATTCCTCTGGGTTATTCATCTATTTATCTGCTTATTTATTTATTCCCTCACCCAGAGAGACCCTCACAAACTCAGGATTTGCCTAAGGTGCAGTTGTACCTAAAAGAGGCTGAGTGCTGACCACTATGGAAATGGGGCTGAGCACTCCGAGGTCTGGAAGTTCTCTGTTGAGCATGTGTCAGGTGTACTGATGCCTGTGCTGATATTCATTGGTGGTGTTGGTGGTTTAAGGGGGCCTGCAGTTTGTTGAATCTTGATAGTTTCGTGAGATATTTTCTCCATAGGAGCTTTTTAGAAACCGCGAATCAAACTTATATCTCACAGAAATATATTTGAACATGCATGCAAACTTGTCAAGACAAATTTCAATATGTTACAGCCAGGCTTTTGTCTCTTGAAGGATTGTTATTGGTATGTATCCAGAGACGTTAGAGTGGTTAATGCCCCCATCTTGAACTACATGTAAACCTGCTGATGAAGGCCTGAATCCCACTAAAACATCCTCCTCTGTGTCTGCCTCTTTGTTTTCTCCACTCAGCTTTCCTATTGTCTAAATAAACAAAACATTAAAAAAAAAAAAAAAAAAAAAAAGTTTCCAAAAATTGAAGATCCACCACATGAAATGAAAGACAACGTTGTCATGAAGTTGAAACCACATAAGATTAAAATCAAACTGTGGGACTGTACGAGATATTTGAAAATATTGGATGGATATAATTTGGTTGTAGCAGTCAGCTCCCCGTAATGAAACCAAACCTACAGGGACTCCTGTGACACAGAGTTTAGCAATCACCACACCTTTGATCACACACTACTGTTAGCTAACTACCTTTCATGTTTAACCCTGTCATTGCTCCCCTATCAAGGGTGTCAGTCAAAGACCTACATGCGCTGTGGGGCAGGTCACCTCCCCTGGGCAAAGCTGTCTCATTGTACTGCTCCCCCATCTCACGACATCACCCCCGTCTGCAGCAAGGGGACCCTACACTCTATCTTACTAAATATCCATTGTATGAAGCCGGACTACAAAATACTTTTATATTAAAATACTTCAGCCAAAATCACAAAATGTCCTGCTTCTTATCCCCCAGCTGTATTTTTACTCTCGCTCACACAAACACCAATTTTCTGCAAGTGTGTTAACACAGTACTAAAGCATTCGCCACTACTACCATCGTGCAGCTGCCAACAACTCCTCTAAACCAATATCAGCACCTCCACCCCTTCCCCCCCAGAACATTTTTTCCTCGTCCTCATCTCAACAGCCCATGGCAACGACATAGTCGGCAGCTTACGACAAAGCAAAGTGGGGAAGAGGGAGGGTGGTAAAGGGGTAAAGGGGGGAGTTAGGCCGTAGATCAGGGCAGGGAGGATGGCGGCGCGACCAGGGGGTGACAGGGGAATAACATCCCTTTCTCCTCAATCGACAGGGACCATAACTCCTGCCTCTCCAGGGACAGATTGAGAAAGGCAATAGCCCTAGGGGCTGTGAAGCACGCATGCTTAGGAGAATTGAAAGTTAAAAGAAAAACGCCATTTGCCAAGCCACTTCCACTGATCCAGCCGACAGCACCGCTCTTTGCCTCTGGAATTTTCTTATTTCTTGTAATCTTTTTTTTTTCCTTTTTCTGAGATGGCAATAGAAAGGCCCAAGTGGCATACTGTCCATATAGTTTATCAAACAATAAACCTCCAGGGCTTGTTGTATAGTATTTTTTCAGATTTCATTTCTTTCAGAGTTTCCTGCACTTATTGAAGTTGGTTGGAGACTTTGGACATCTTTCTTTTTCAGTGACCTGATGTGTGGACCTCACTTGGCCTAGATTGGTTTTTGGTGGGAGAAACTGATGAGATGGAAATTGTCTTTATAAATATGAACTTTCTCTTTTTGTTTTTTTCCGTAATTGAACATAACACCTGACGGACTTTATCGTAGTGCCAGGTGTTTGTATCACAGTCCTAAAGTGGGAGGCTATGAACATTTCCCAGCAGTATTCAAATTTTACTAGTGTTTTCCCTCCTTTTACAGTCTTTTGGCCCCTGAGGATGAAAGCACTTCACAATCAAAATCACAAATCAATGCATTAAAGCAGAGGAAATGTCCGACCTTAGCGCCTCCTAGTGGTGGAATCCAAAAATTCACTGTTGCATAGTCAGCCTATGCACAGTGGACTCACATTATCTCAAGAATTGACAAAAGCAACAAACAAAACCTGGATAAAACCTGGTACACAGAGAAGCCATGACATTTAGTGCCTCCGCCCTCAGACTAGAGGCCAAAATAAAGCATAATACCTGCTAATTCAATAACTGCGGTAAGCATAAAGAGAATAATAGGCAGGTCAGGGATTAGTTGGAAGGACACACATTTATGATGACATCCCACCAGAGCTATAGAGTTGTAAGAAAACTATACCTGACTCTGAAGTGAAAAAACTGTATAAAGATGAGAGGAAATTAATAATAATGGATACTGATGAAATATTGTAATTTGATTAGAATGTGTGTGTGTGGGTATGTGCTGTAAAATTCTTCACAGTGAATGGAGAGTTACAATATGTGTAATGGTTTAATGATAGTACAACATGGCAAATCGCATTGTTGAACTGCTGTGTGATTATACAGTGAGTGCTGTGTCAGCAAACAAATCACAGCTGCTTCCTAAAAATTCCTTCCTCTCTCAGCTTTGGTCTCTACTTTCTCTTTTTTTTTCTTTTCTTTTTCTCTCCTCTTCTCCATCTTACTATCTCTCTTTCTCTTTTTCCTTACTCTCTGTCAGTTCTCCTACTCCTCCACAGCCACATTCCCCTATTTGGAATGGGTGGAGGTGGGTGGCAGCATAGCAGCTTTTATAGCTTGATCAATTTTACAGTGGCTTATTGAATAGCTTTTAATGCCCTTCTTTATTTTCAGTTGTAACCCACAGAGTGTCTGCAGCTCCAGGGCTGATGTGATGGCTCGCCAGAGAGAGAGACAATAAATTTTAATACATCGTCTCTGGGAAATTACACATGCTTAATCATTGATTTTTATTGGTTCATCATGATAACATTATCCCAGTGGGCAAGGGTAGGCAAAAGAGCAGCCCATAAAAGAAAAGAGGTTGAATTAGTTATGACATTTTAAAGAGGGAAGTTGACAAAATGAAATGTTGGCATAACCAACTTTCTTTGTCCAATGTACGGTGTATTGATTTGGCAGTGTAACTGTTATTTCCATGGACAGTTTGATGCAGTAAACATTTAAACAAGTGGAACCTTCACCAGCGACTTTTTTTCCTCTTTTTGATAGTAAATCAGTGTATCTGTTTGTGGGGAAAACACGAGATTAAAAGCCAACTATGACCATATGTTTCAAAAAATGATACACAGATCATGTAATAACATGTTGTCGTTTTCTAGTGGGGCTGTGTGGAAACACAACAAAATTTTCTGCGCTCTTTAGAATGTACAGATATCTTGAGATATCTAGAGGAAAGGCCGTGTAATGCCAGACATGCAGTTTTTCTTGTAGCTCTGATCATGAGTTACTACTGAGTTTCTTCAGTTTATTTTAATGTATAAAATACGCATACATGGGGGCGTCGTGTGGCGTAGTGGTCTAAGCAGGCGCCCCATGTGTAGAGGCTACAGTCCTCGCTGCAGCTGGCCCCGGTTCGAGTCCCGCATCGGACGGCCTTTACTGCATGTCATTCCCCCTCTCTGCCTCCTCATTTCCTGTCTCTCTCCACTATCCTGTCCAATAAAGGCACAAAAGCCCAAAAACATATACTTTAAAATACGAATACATGTAGAATTCATTTCTTTCATTCTTGCTCGCTTGTTGCACACGTTCTTTATCTCTTGATAAGTCGATCAAAGAACATTTTATTGTTTTCACCTTGTGTGCGTCTATGTGTCATCTTGGCAAAATATGGTCCTAGAGACACCTACTGTCATGAAACTTTACATATGTGTAGTTGAGATCAAAATGAAGGCCAAGTTCGAAGATGGGTGTGGTCCAACCCATGAGCGCTGAATGCTCATGTAATAACAATAATAATAATAACAAAACTGTGATAACAGTAATGTTTTTTTTCCCCCCTTTCTTTCTTTCTTTTGCGCTGCTTCCTGTGTGTTTAAGTCTTTGTTGAAACATATTTTCTGGATTTTTTTCATTATACAGTTTGACTTTTCATTATTTGTCTGGTTCAAAAAGTAACAAAACAAATTTTTATTAAATTAAAGTAAGTCATGTTTGTTTATTTTATTTTATCTTTTATTTATTTTTTACTGATGATGTATCTTTAGTTTGGTCTTCTTCCCTCACTGTCACATCGACTATGACTTCACCTCAGCAACTAGAGTTTAAGAAAGGGGAAATTTGAATGTGTGTGCACAGAGATTTATCGTCTGCATATAAAAAAAATATCAGGATCATTAAGTCCAACTCTACTGCCATCAAGCTGATGAAAGCTGGCAAACACCCACACACAGACTTCTTAATGCCTGGTGTGTATGCCAGTGTGTGTGTGTGTGTGTGTGTGTGTGTATAAGGGATGTGATAAGGTAGATTGACTTCTAATATAAATGGCAGAGGTGTCTACTGACATCCGTATACCAGTGCCCTTTGTGTCCCTGCCTGGCAGCCTCATTCTCTGCTCGTGTGTGTGTGTGTGTGTGTGTGTGTGTGTGTGTGTGTGTGTGTGTGTGTGTGTTGAGGGTATGCGAGAAGGGATAGACTGTGGTGCTGTATGCCGACGGGGGCTTACAATTCTGTGTTCTCTTTGTTGTTTCTGTGATTGTGTATTATGCAAGTACTGTATTCAAGCGTGTGTGTGTGTGTGTGTGTGTGTGTGTGTGTGTGTGTGTGTGCGTGCATGAGAGACAGTGAGTTTGGGTGAGCAAGGGAGCAAGAAAGTGGTCAAATGTACACACATATTACTCTGTATATTCTTGCTCTCTCTCACACACACACACATACACACACACACACACACACACACACACACACACACAACACATAAAAAACACACACAAACACACACTGGGGTAGGTTAGCCCTCCTCCACTCCGGCACCTGCTTCGCTGAAGGTGAAAGAAGTGCTCACTTGAGCTCATTGAAAAGTAGATGTGACAGTAAATTTTTCAGGCCCTTGTGAGATGGGAGATCTTGTTATAGCAGTCAGGATGGGGGTCAGGGCAGTGGCTGCTTGATGATTGAGGAAAAGAGAAGTAAATTCATTCTGCTTCGGGCACTTTGTCAAGTGCCAGTAGCTTACCGTTGAGAGCCACTCACCCATCACTGTGTTACGGCCCCAGAGGTCACCTCCACCGCCATAAATCTGCCTCGCCTCCTCGCCTGCTAAACCTATTGCCTTCCCTCGGCTGAGCACGAGCAGGGAGAGAGGCTGCAGCTGCTGCTGCTGCTCCTCGTAGTCACTCAAATGAACAAAAGACAGAGGGGAGAATATAGATTCTCCCTCTGATGCTGCTGATGGTGTAAGAGCAGGACACTGGGTATGTTATGCCACAGGGGTGATGTGTACCTTTGGACTAATGGCTGTGTTGTGTGTGAGTGTGTATGAAAGGATGGATGAAAGACAAGTATGCATATATATTTGTTGGGAGGATGATAAAAGCTTGCATGTACATTTTGTAACTGGGAGTCGAACAGTGCATTTCTGTGTTGAGAGGAGGGTTTTATTTCAGTTTTTTAATGTAAATTCAAAGCGGTGTGCTCTTTTTGAACTGCCTCAGAATATGGTTTTAATACTGATTTCATCATATCATAACAGGAGCAGGAAAATGTAACAAGAACTGAAGAAAGTTAATAATGGTAGCTTTTCTCATGTTTTGCTAGACAGAAATTAGAACAGCTAATTATTATTTATCATAGCGATGCCTGCATCACCTCATTCATCGACCTTGTCAACCTCAAACTTTCTCTTCCTACTCAAGGGAAGCAAAGTGTTGAGAGTGAGACAGAGTAAGAACAAATGGCAACATTTGTTTTTTCTTTGAGAGTCTGACATGATTTGAAGACTGGGCGATATGACTTCAAATCATATCACAATAATTTCAAACCTTTACCTTGATTATAATTAATGAATGATAACGTTGGCGCTTGTTTCTATTTTTTTTTTCTTTTTTTGAGCCATGCACTCTTCAAACTCGTAAATGTGATTGTGTTCCAAGGGATTAAACTAATTGGTGGGGTTACCTCGCTATCCATGTTGCACTCACCAATGTCTGGTAGTCACGACTGATAAGACCCAATCAGGAGGCAAGGTCGGGGTTTGCATCTAGTCTCCAAAACACACTGACCATCCAGACTACAACGCAACCCTAGAGTTTCAAACTAAAACTGGGCCGGCTGCATTTCCATAAGTCTCAATTTTAGGGGTTCAAAAACTGCACAGTGGTGGATGCCAGACGTAAATGAAGCAAAAGGGTTGTGTTTTGCAACTAAAACATATTTGTGTGGACGAGGCCTGAGGCTCAGTGTTTGTGCCCTTGTCATCCATATCACCAGCCTCACTTTGAGTGAACATGGGCAAATGTCAGTTGGATGTGGTGGAGACATGCAACTGAACACGAGGTAGTATTTTTTTAACTGAATTAATCAAGATGAGAGAGGTTCTAAATATCAGTTTTGATACTTTCACGGTTAATATCCCAGCCATACTTTTTACTGCAGGCAAGTTTTTGATGTGCAGTAAATTATTTTTTAATGATTTTTATTTTAACTGAACTTAAACTTCAGTATCTAGTTTTTATCTAGTTTCCTTAGCTAAAAGAAATGTGGCCTATTAATCTTTTTTTCCCCAGCAGTTATTGATCTGTGCAAATTTGTATGTACGCGTTCATTGTACTGTAAATAACATTGCTTTTGTTCCCAAAGAGCCTCCTCAGAGTGCTAATTAAATGGCAGCAGATGCGCAGGTGTGGGAGATCATTACCTAAAAGAAATGCACAACCTGCATCTTGTGTAAATGCATGCACACCATGCCCATCAGTGCACACAAGCTAAAGATCCATAGGAGAGTGCAGAGAGAGAGAAGGTGAAAAAGAGGTATTGCAGAAGATGGAGGCAGACGGGGAGAGGAAAGAAGAATAAAGCAAAAAATAAAAGAATACTGAAAACTTAAGCAGTACAACCAGTGTCTCTCAAACACAGTTACCTACTGTTAGCTCTGCAGAGTCTAATATTGGCTTTAATTTCACATGTGTCTTGCATCATACAGATACAGTCACAAGTTAATGGCTGCCTCAAAGCAAGGAAAGTAAACCTTGCTGGATTAATCAGTTTTTAAATATTTTGTGTCAGCAGCAGCACCCCCAAATGTTATGACTGTGTTCATTTATTTAGTTAGTGTTAGCAAATACACTGCTTAATTAAAAATCCACAAGAATGCAAATGGTTATTTATTGGTGTACTATTCATGAAACAGAAGGGCACAGTCGTGCCACATTTTTTACACATACAACCCACACTGGTTGATGTTCAACCATTTTTCCTTTGATGAAATGTAAGATTGGTGGTTGGAAGATTCCTTCAGCTGTTTTGGAGGTTTCTAAGTGTTTTGGTTCTGCCAACATGCACTCAAAATTCAAAAGTTGTTCAAAGATACAAAGGAAGGATAGATGCACTTTTAATACTTCATGAGAACCAAAAAACTATATTACAACCGTGAAATGAAAAACAAATCTATGGTAGAAATTAAAAAGAAAAAAAATCAAAAACCTTCATAGAGAGTTATTTCTCATTTAGAATCCTCAAAGGCTTCTTTCAGTTTTAAGAGTGTGGGTAGGAGAGTGTGGGTTCCTATGCCGAGCCTCATATTCTTTCATAGGGCCACACAAAAACAGACACCAACATACACAAGCCCCATGGGATCATGTTCTCTCTTTTTCTAAATTGATAATTGATATATCAAGAAAATATTGATATCTTTTGCCATATGCTAACATTTTACTAGGATGGTGGTAGAGGACTAAAGTCAGAGGAAAGAAAAAGGATCTGGGTCTGGTGTGGGTGTCTGTGTGTTTGTATGTGCGTGTGAGTGTGTTAGTTTTTGTACACATGCTTGTCCATATGTGTACACATTGTGAGCGGTTGCTTCTTTCTGAAGTGTGTCATCGTGCGCTATAATTACACCTGCCCCAACTATGTGTGTGCATTCAGCTGCACGTGTACATGCATGTATACGTGTGTTTTTATGCGTGTGTGCGCGCGCACGCCTTTCAAGCTTGTAGTGTATGAACACCAGCCTGCTTTCAATATAGCCTCTTATTAGGGGGTGATTATCCTGCCTGGATCTGGCTTCTTTCAGCCGTTGACTGGAAGTTGGAGAGGCCAGGGGCACCCTGGGAAGAGAGGAGTGAAAACTTCCTGAACCCAGTTTTCACCCTCCACCCCTCAACTCCAATGTGCCCCGCAACCTCCCAAGGAACCACCTAATATTCACTCTGGTGTTTTTTCTATAAACAACAGAAAATTCTCAGTTGGATGGAAAAATGTGTAGATGGTGGTCAAATTATATTTGCATACATGGGGGTATGATTTTGGCCAGTGAAGGTATTGTAGAAGTTTCCTTCCAATTAAGTTCTGCCTATTCTTGAAGTTGCACTTACTGTATGTGTATGCCCTGAATTAACCCTGGAATTAATAGTCAACACTTGTGAAATTCCACTCCCGCCTTTGCACTGCAGAAAATTCTTTCATAAATTTGATGCTACATGTTTCTGTGTTTCAGAAACCATCGGTTGTATTTACATAGTCACAAGTGCCAGCCACAAAATAGAGATAAAATGGTATGAACATTTCATATCACAATTATGTTGTCTAAAATGATCAGTGCTGGCTATCAGTGCTTGCCTCATCAACACCGACACACATGTACGCACACAATTTCCTGCTCGCCTACTTCTGCTCAACTGGCATAACACCACTGGAAGATACACACTGCTACACCTTGATCTAAAAAAAAATACTCTGTGAAGCAGAAAAGGGACTAAAAAAATGACAAGACAAAGCGGAAGAAAAAGAGGAAGAAATAGATAGAAGACAGGGTGAAAACAGTGTGGCAGGATCCCGAGGGCCTGGCTGGGGACTTTGTAAGAACCCATACATCAGCTGTCATCCGATGAACTTCCAAAGAGTCACAACAGAGAAACACAATAGACTGGACAGATGGTCCCAAACAAACTGCAGTGGGTTTGATGCTATTAAAAGCTGTTTACCTCATGCCAGACGCCATCAAGTGTGGTGGATGCATTGTGTGATCATTTCTGAATGACTGAATGTGTGTGTATGTGTATTTGACTAGCGGCTTCTGGTGTTTCAATAAACCCTCTGGTGTGTTTTTAGCCACCAAATGACCAGTCGTGGCCTGAGTAAGATGTGTGAGAGTGTGTACGCAGTTTTCTCATAATTAAGATACAATCAAAGACAACACGTGATGGTGAAACACAAACAGTATGATGATTGATTTGCGCTCAGTGGATTCCAGCCAACTCTGTAGGCCATGACGAACTTTTGGCTGATAACCAATAACCAGACAAACATAAAACAGACCCCCTCCTCTTTCACTGTTACGCCCTCCCTCCCTGCCTTCCTCCCTCCCATCCTCTCCTCCTTCCGCTCCCCTTCATCTGCTCTCCTAAAGAGAGGCTTTGACACCTCAGAATGATGAACTCCTTCATTGGGCTGACCTTTCTCCTTCGGACTAGTCACCCGCCCTCCTGCCCTCTTCCATGTAGATGAGACAGAGACAGATGAAGATATTTTGCAATGTGTGTGCATGCATGGGTGTCAGTGGGGGTGGTGGGCGGGGGTGTCACGCAGTGACACAGTGAAATTAGTTTTGGTGTTGGTGGATGGCGGCCGACCCACCTTCAGATCAGCAGACAACCAGGGAGATTAATCCAGACACAGGAGGCCGGCTGAGAGCAGTCATGACAGGCCCTGAACAAGAGGAGAGAGACAGGCAGGAAGACAGACAGATGGGGCGTGTTGGTTCATGACAATGATATACCTACTGAGATTGTGTCCATATATCTGTGTGTGTAACTTTGAGGTTTAACATACAGATTGTTAGACTGCTATGGACATGAATAATGTAAAGATCAAGTTTCTTCACCATGAAATGTAAAAATTTTGTGTAGTTCCTGATCTCTCAGTCATTTACTTAATCATATTCTGTTGGTCTAGTGCACAATTTCCCTGATTATCAAAACAATCAACCCAGTCAGAGCCTCTGCAAATGGGATTTAAGTTGGTGACATTACCAAGCTGTGTCAGAAAATTCAAGGCATCCTGCATTCAACAGTATACTGTATATAAAACTTAACCTGAATGTAACTATAGAATAAATACAAATTCTACACATTCTTATGAGAACCCTAGAAACATAATAAATTAGCTGGTACAGAGGGGGAGGACAAAAACTAGCTGATAAATTTGCTAAAATTAGGTCGTAAATGTTACCCAACAAACTAGCTCAGTTAAATTGCCAACAGAATTCGATTGATGCAAATTAGTATGTAGAACTACTTAGCTATCGTTGTGCTTCATAGTAATCTATTTACGGCAGGGTTATGCATTGTGAAAATGTAAATGTCTGCTTCATGGTCGTTCAGTTCATGTACTGGTAATAAAAATAATAACAATAATAATTATTATTAATTTTATTATTGTTATTATTATCAAACATAAACTTTGAGTTCTCAAATCTATACCCATATGATGCTAATCAAAATGTTCCACAAATATGTTTCATTGACATTATAATAGCAAGGCAGCATTGTGATTTTAGAGATAGCCAAGCAGTAACCACGATGTCCATCCACAGTCCTCTGGCCTATTGTATTGTCCTTGAGCAACCCTTACACTACATGCTCAGATATTGTAAGACAATCCAGATGACAGCTACAGCAAAGTGCCTGAAATGTGAAAAGGGGTGTCAGAAGTTGATGAATATGGTATCATTAGCCACACTTGACTTGCCTTCTTCGTATTCTGCTTTAATTGGCTCCAATTTATAATCCTTCACCTTTGGGCCATCCTTTGTATTTTCTGTCTTGTTTCCTTCTATAATTGGCTCAGATCAGTGCATTTTACAGATCACATACATGGGAGAAATTCTTGGATCATAGAATGATTAGTTACAACGTGGATCCTGAATAGAGAAGTTTCAAAGGGAACTTATTAAGGGAATTTATACTAAATGCTTCAGTGACAGATTGTATGGGAGAAGAACAATGACACAAAGTAGTGAAATTGCTAACTAGCACTTTTCTTGCCCACTTCCTAGAAATGGAAACATTGTAGTGATGAGGTGTGGTCCCTTTCGAGGTCATGAGTCTGAAATTACAGGAGGATATTAGCAATTTAAGCATTTAACTGATGCTTTTGTCCGAGTGCATGTGTTTTTGTGGAGGCATACAGCACATGTAAACGAATCAGTAAGACCACATCTAGCCTCTGTTGAATGTTACTCTTGGATGGCACTTGTATCATTTCCTTTCTTTTTTACAAATATGAAATAGTAAAATCACACCCACAAAGTTGAGATTTTTCAGGGAAAATATTTGGGTTGTAAAGGAAGCATAAAATTCTGTCATGGCTCATTAAGTTCAAATATGTAAATAACAGTATTTTATGTGTTTTTATTCATTGCAACAAAATTTTAAGATACCCCTGCTCACTTACTTGCTCCAAGCACATATCCTTGTGTGTGTGCATGTGTGTATTCAGTTACTTTTCAATGGAGCTGAGCACGATTGGCAGCATCGACTGGCAGATTTAACACTGTGTATGTGTGTGTGTCTGTGTGTACGTCTTCAGGTCAGCTGTCCATTCCTTGTGTTCCAGAGAGACTAGAAAACCCCTTGAGCCAAACCTTTAGAGGCACTCATCTGCATAGAAAGGTAACTGACTCCTTACACACACACCGCCGTGTTTATACGTCCCTCCAGTGGAACTTTGAGCTTTGGGTAACAGGGCATGGGGTCAACAGCGGCATTTGATCTTTGACCTTGGGGCAAAAACAGACTGAACTCAGGTGTTGAACTATAACTGTGTTGGGTTAACACATTCAGCAGCAGCAGGTCTGATTTAGTACAATTCAGTTTGATTAAGCTTAATTTCCAGGATTTACGAGAAATACCTGTCATTCTCCCCTATTTATACTGTAGTAGATAAATAAAAACAACATTATTAATCTTTGGTACCAGGCCTTTGTACCATTAAAACTACAAATCTTGGCCTTCTAAAAGATGTACTCAGTAAAGAGTAATTATTTGTGGTCGTATTCTTCTTAATGCTTTAGTATTAGATATTAATTTAATTTCAATAAAAATCCGAAAAATAAAAAGTCAAACTCACTCAGAATTATTGATGCTAATTATTTTAGTCATCTTTAGACCCATTTTATTTTTGTATTTATTTAATTTTATATTGTTAAATAATATACATACTATTGAAACTATTAAGTGTAGTAATTGCTTTTTAAAATATGATTTGTTGCTTTTTAATTACTAAACAATCAACATCAGATAAGCTTTCATCTTTTTCCAAACTATTTATTTATTTTTTTAGATTACCAGTGTTTACAGTGTTTTTCAAAATGAATAATTTGAAATAATTAATTAATTTTGTAAAGCAAAACTACTTATAGGGATTAGTAGGGGTCACTTTATCTCTCCCACTATCTCTCTCTCTCTCTCTCTCTCTCTCTCTCTCTCTCTCACACATACACACACACACACACACACACACACCCTCACACTGCCTCTCCACTGAATATCTCTGCATATCCTTGTCCCCCTGGTGGCCAGCAGTAGAACCACATCACCACATATCCCCTTCAACAAGGGACTTTAATATTATGTACAGTCTTTTGTATTACTAATTGTAGAACATTTGATATCTGGTTCAATAAGAAATTACATTTTCTTGTTTGTACATGGTGCTTTCAGTCTCCTAAGCCTCCTTTGTGCTTTAGAGTAATACACTGAAAGGTTAAGGAGAGGTGGGAATATTATCATTTTACCTTTTGAGGTTTTATTCCAGCTGATCTAGTGATTCAAAGCTGGTCATAAACTCACTTCTTGTAGTCTCCAATCTAGTGATTTTTAATCCTGGCGCTAGTATTCTTCCTCATAAATTAATCAAATGAATTCATTTGTTCTGCATGGTGTGTATCATGTTAGAAAAAATTGAGTTAATATTTGTATAGAGTTGGCTGGTTGAACTGCCATGTTCATTTAATTTCACAACATTAAACTGGGGTTTGGAGTTAAGGGTTTATTTAATTTATCTTTTTCTTACAATTCATGAGCTCTGAATTACAAGTGAAACCAGCTGTGCTCTGAGTCCAAGATAGAGAAGCACTGCTCATGTACCAGCACCTTGGCAACACAGGGAATCACAAGACTAGCTAATTTTCAACAATATTAAGAAAAAGAGACTAAAATGTTGACTCAATAAAGAATGATTCCAAGATCATTTAATTAAAACAAGATTCTTTATCTAAACAAAATAGCAGCTATAGTGTTTTTGCTTTGAGACTAATAGTGCTAAACACAAACTCCAAGATCAAATTATTTCGGCGTTCCACTTTTACTTTCTATCTGCCTCTTTCACCCTTGGCAAACTGCTACCGCACAACAACTTCCAACTGTCCTACCTCCGATGTGATCGAAGCTGACTTTGCTCTCCACCCCGTTTTGTTTTTCTTCACAGCCGTTGGGTGGTCCATGTTTCTCTCCCTCTCTCTTTCACTCTATTGCTCTCTCACTCACTCATTGTTAAGTTCACTGCGTCTGTTTCTCTTTGAGTGCTATGGGAGCCAGGCATGGTCCGAAACTCAATACCTGAGTATACACAATTAAGTTCACACCAGAGGTTATTGGGTAGAAGTGTGGTCTCATTCCACAAAATGTGCGAGTCAGTCAAAGGATAGGAGGGTGTGAGTGTTTATGTGTTGCTGGTTAGTTGGTCAAGGTTAACTAAATGATGGGAGGTGGAGATGGTGTGTGTGTTCCTGGGGCGGTCCTTTGGTTTCAGCACAGGCGAGAGTCGGAGCCTCAGTACTGGTTGGCTGTTGCTGTTGGAGACTTTGCCTTGACAGGTTGTGCTGTCCAATGGCAATTGAAGATAAGGTTTTAGTAAGTGCGGCGATTGTTATTAGCTGGGTGTGATTCATGATGCTATATTGTTGCCAGAGATTTTTTGACTTTTAACTTTTGCCCAGCTGCAATGTTGGGAAAGTCAGATTTTTGCAAACAGTTTTGATTTGCCATCCTATCAGAATAAAAGTATAATACTAATAATACTTTTTTTTTTGTAAATATGACACGTCCTTAGTGTGTTTCTATATACTCTAGGGTACTTTGAAGTTTTGAATCGTTATAATAATTTATTTGGATTTTTTTTCTATCCAGATCAGAAACATAGCACTGTATAAATTAGCCAAAATTAAAAGAAAAACCCTGGGCTCTTGTGGTTTGTTGCACAAAATAGAAAAAACAGTATTCCTGGTTTTGGCCTGTTGAAATTACCCCAGTTGACCTCTCCAGCCTGCTGAATGTTTCAGTTTTGGACCAGTTAGCCACAGCTCCCTCTGAGTACCGTTCACACGCGATTGGGAGTCCCATGACAGGCCAGCTGGAACCTTCAGTCCACCCCCTCACACGCACACATACACACACAAATCCTCCACAGAGCCACCACTGGCCAGCCAGCCTGTCAGTCACTCAAGGGGAGGGTTGTAAACTTGTGTGTGTGTGTGTGTGTGTGTGTGTGTGTGTGTGTGTGTGTGTGTGTGTGTGTGTGTGTGCGCACGCGTGCGTTTGGGGTGTTGTTGGGGCTTCCTGTTTTGGCCTTTGTGCTTCAGTCCTTCGTGGAAGGGGTACTTCTGGTGTCATGTCTGTCAGCTTTCGGACGAGCCTACATAAAATATAAACGTAAAATGATATGGGGATTTTGTAGCTGATGTTTTATACTTAACATTCAAAAAATTGTAATATCCTTATTATAATTCTGCCAGAACAGCATTTAGGCTAGAGCATGGGACTCGAAAACCTTTCTTTGAAACCCAGACTAATGAAATTTCTTCTGAGTAGCTTAGCAGTCCTTTAAAACAGGGTGAGGCAGGTTTTATTGTATTTTTTACAGGCTGTTGATTAAAGTTCCTCCAAACAACACTGCAGTAATTTTTCTGGACAAACAATAAAACCACATTCCTCCACCTGTGGTCAACAAGGAAAGAGGTGGATCAAAATCAATTTGCCATTTTCCAATTTGTAGTAAAAAGCTAAATGCTGTCAGATATATATTATTATCAGTGTAGACATAACATATACACCTGCTTTATAAATTTTATTGGTTTTACCTTCTTTATAATTTCCTCATCTGGTATTTTATATCATTTTCTCTGAAGCCGACATGACGAGTCTTTTGTAGAACAAAGGCAGATGAACATAGACAGGAGTTTAGTCAAAACCTAAGTCCAAGTTAAGAGTCAAGCCTGAGACCAAAATAGAAAAACTCTCCTGAAACCCAGGGTAACACAGGATGCACACTCAGATCAGTCTGTCATTGACTTTCCTCTGTCATTTCCGATGTCACTCACCCGCACACAAACATGCAAAGACTCAGTGGATTCATTAACAACAGTGCAACAACAATATTACAACATTAACCCACAGATGGGATGTAATTCCACTGTTCCCCCACAACAGCAAATAATTCACGAGCCATTAGAGCAGATATTGTCCTAAATTTGATTGAAGAATCTGCCAGTGGATACATTCATACAGAAGGATCTCTAAAAACCTAGTGCTTCTTACAGTAAACTTATTCTTTATTTAAACAAAGAAAAAACACTCAAAAATGAAACACAATGAAAAGCTTTTAAAATACCTACTAAAACATCTAAAACAACATTTTGTAACTTGTAAACCAGGTTGGAACCCTTTTACAACACACATATGGGTGGAAAGTTACTCATGACAAATGGTCTTGATATTGTAATTAACAAGCTTTTTGTAATATACCTGTATATCAGGGGTACATTGTAAACACATCAATTCTACTTTCACTTTAGGAGATGTGTGATGAAATGTTGTATATTCCCTATAGAGAAAATATCACTCATGTACCCTCACACTCTAGTGCAAATAAACATATACACAATGTAAATGTTCATACCTCACACACAAACACACATGCACGCACTCAGGCCTCTTCATTAGAAGTGGATATGTCTTTGGGGGAGCACCAGTCATGTTCCATTAATCCGAAGCAACCAGTGGTGATTGATCAATTAGCCCTGCTTAAAGCTGGGGCTCAGGCTAATCAATAGCACTGATCACCAGCCAAAGGTTTTTCATTAAGACCTGCTGCTCTGCATGACTGGACTCCATTAGCATAGGCCAAATGGGCTGTGAGGAATGCAAATACTAGAGTGAAAACAGACATACACACACAGGCCACATAGCTTTGCCCTCTATTTAGTGTATTTGTGTGGGTGGAGAAGAAATAAATATAAACTGACATTTTGTGTTATAGTTTGTGTTATTTACAGAGCATTTATATGACTACTTTGGGATCACACACATTTCTGTTACCCTTTAAAGCCATGTGCAGTCTGTTAAAGATCTTTCTGCTATTTGTAGAAATTGCTGTTGTGTGCTGGACTGGATTATATTGTCAGATAATCAAATGTAAAACAATCTGATTTGACACCATTGCCACACACTAGATGCTCAAAAAGAAAACCGTCAAAAAATGGGATCAACATCTCTCTGACACAGTCTTAATAAATATCTTTTTGTGTTCTTAAAGGAGGTGTTCTCCCTTTTGAACAGATTCCACAAAAATGTCCTGTAGCTTTGAGTTTTCTGGTATTATAAGAGGTGATTTTAAAGTGGTAAAAATGTTATTGTGAAATCATATACCTTATTTTATGAGCTATGATAAACTGAAAGCTTAATTGTTCAGGTGATACTTCAGTGTTTATTGTCTGCTGCTAATTATTTGTTCCATAATTAATATTGGGTGGGCTGCTAGTGAGTCAGATGTGCTATGACCATATCATCACAAACAACACTCACAGTCTCAGTGTTTCCCAAAGTCATTCCAGCAAGACTCTTTACAGCTTGCTTATTCATTCTAGGATGCTATGAGTGTCCTTTAAAATAATGTCTCAGAATATAAACATATATGAGTCATGATGCCTCCAAATAGTAGTTATGGTTCCATAGAGAGCATGTCTGACAGTATTTCCCTCTCTGCCCACTCATTGTTACTCAGTTCCACTCAGTTACCTGAAAAACAGCGGATGCTGCTGCGCCACAATGATATTTCTGATCCACAACCCCATTGAACCCACGGGATCATCCATAGCCTAAAACACAAAAACACCAGCCTGCTACCACTGACAAACTCACCTTTCTCACCCTTTCCGAACCCTCAATGGGGCCAGGAGCCATTGTTTCGCTCAAACAATCCTCATTGAATTAAAAACTGGCTGCATGCTTTGTTCAGTGAGGCTGATGCATACTGCTGTCATGGGTCCTATCGTTAATGTGCCATCACTGCACCTCACATCCTTAGCAGACACAGGCAGCGCTGAGCTTATTTCCTCCATCTGTAGGTGAATGTGTGCGCACATGTGCATCCCTGTGTGTGTGTGTGTGTGTGTGTGTGTGTGTGTGTGTGTGTGTGTGTGTGTGTGTGTGTGAGTGTGTGTGACTGTGAGAGAGGCTAATACTGTGCTGTGTGTTCTTACCGTAGATGTGGTGAATGAGTAAGAGAGAGGAGGTTGGAGGGTGGGTCATTGAGTGTGTGTATGTGTTTTTTTGTGTGTGATGGCGTTAAATCGTTCAACAGAGACAAGAGCAGATAAGCATTCTGACATGCTGGTAGAGCTCTGGTTACATACACACCCACACAGTAAATTATTTCTCACAGCTATACAGAAAATGGCTTGCTAAAATGTCGATCTAATCTAAGCTGTCTTTATCTTCTTTAATCAATGACAGGCTGAAGATGATAGTAAAAGATGACATCATCATCTAATTGTAGTTTTTAGGAAACATTTTCAAGTCAAACCCCTTTTGAATATTAATTAGTATTTCTTGTTGAGGATGTGTTTGACACAGTCTGATTTGGATTGGCCTAATGGTTTGAGTCTTTAATTGTCCTTGACTGAGACAACCCAAACACAGGACTGTGTGTTCCAGTCAACAAATAATGAATTGACTGTTGTATAAAAATGTTCATATTTATATAAATACCTATGAAAGGATATGGGAAAGTTGGAACTTCAGTGAATCCATATGAGTGAATCCAAAATTTCTGTATGTTGTGCCCCTGGTACCACTGATGAGTAAAACTGGTGTAATACCTTAGAGTGTGTGTGTGTGTGTGTGTGTGTGTGTGTGTGTGTGTGTGTGTGTGCGTGTGTGTGCGTGTGTGTGAGACAGTGTGGTATTGTGATCCAGTACAACAGTGCAACAAATACAACACTGCCTTTGTACTGTTAAGTGTTCATCAAAATCACCTCTAGTGCAATTTGTCAGTGGTATTTGTATTGGACTGTATTATATTTGTGTTGATTCAATCACTGGAAAAACAGATAAAACCAAGAGTCTACATTAGTGTTGGAAGACGGTTCAGGTTTAGGTGTTTAGGTGAGGGTCATGGCGAGTGATAAAGACAGAATGTCTTCAATATGAAACGCTCATTAGTATGGTAACACAAACTGTGTGTGTGTGTTGCGTGTGTGTGTGTGTGTGTGTGTATATTTTAGCGGAAAGGAAGGGAGTTGGTCGCAGAGATACTGAGGCAGACAGGAAGAGATCATCCTGGTGTTACCATGGCTGGGGTTGAGCCCTCTGGCTCCCCAGGCCCATACATAGTACACACGCAGGTTATTCCTCATACGCTTACACGCACACATGCAGATGCATGGGGACACCAGTGCACACAAATTTACAAACATGAACGTGTTCTTCCTCATGGTTTATCACCTCTGACCTTTTACCTTTCGGTATTGGTTGCTTGTCATTGTCTTGGTCTAAATCTCTAAAATGTGTCCACCCTGCCCAGCTACACACATACACATACACATGCACACACAACCACTTTGGGACCATTTGCGCTGATGTCCGAAGAGTTCGATGAGTTTTTCGCTGGGATGGCATGGCAGCAGAATGATATTTCCGTGAGCCGTGAGTGGGTGGGGGTTGGTGGGATGGATGGATGGACGGATGACACCGTATCCACCCGCCCTGGGGAGAGGAAGTCCCTATCAGAACACAACAGGAAAGAGACAGAGCAAAAACAAGCTTATGTCTTTTTGGACATTAAATCACTTCCTGTAGGGCTCTGGACTGCCTCCCCCACCACCCTCAGCCTCCACCACTCAGCATAGTTTAACCACCCTTCTGGCAGACTGAGAAATTGATCAAGTCTCTTTATCTGTGTGTTCAAAAGCGTGCTCGCCCCTGTGGGTACATCTCTGTGGTATTGCACTGATGAGTGAAATAACTCTAACGAAGAGATGAAGACCCCATCTAGAGCAACTATATTTTTTAACAATACAAAACACCTTTGCTTGAAAACTAGAATGTATTGCCTCACGGACCAGCGTATGTATATGTAATGCTGTGCAGCCTGCCAATCTGATTCATCGCTGTGACTTGCAGATGTGATGAGTATCATAGGATGCAAGTGCCATATAAATCCCTGCACCCTGACAGATCACAAGCCCTGAGTCTGGACCAGCTTCTTTGATCTTCATCCAAGAACAAAAACAAAGAGACAAAAAGGTTCATCTGTGGCTGGTGCAGGAAAAGGCCATTTTAATGGTGACACGAAAAGACAATGACAGCAGTTTTCATTCAAAACATAAACACTGCCCTCAGTCTGCCTGTCATTTTGTTGTGTGCGATACTGAATGGAGTCTTCAGACATTTTATACAATATATGTATGAATATGAGTTAATCACATACATTAAAATTGCAGCTCTCGCACAATGCGGCTCTCGTCCAGGACACAGCTGCAAAAAATATGACTTCCTTCCTGTGGGTAATTTCCTGTTTATGTCTGAATGCAGGTCAGGAGAGGGGGATAGTGGTCCCTACCTCATCTACCGTCATCCTTCCCTAGGTGTGACCCCAGTTCTGATAATGCAGGATGCTATGGAGCCTAGTGTCATTACTCTGAACAAAATCCCTTTCTCCCACTCCTACTCCTTCTTGCTCTGTCGCTAAAAGAAATAGTCACAAAAATTGTGCAACTTCAACTCTCTTTTTGCATTTTTGCACACAGAGTGAAATATATCCACAAAATAAACTCAACTTTACTTAACTGTAAAACAGCCCCTTTTATCCAAAAAAACACAAAAAAGAGTAATCACACTCTTGTGACATTATTTGCGTTTTCCGCTCTCCACAAAACTTAACAGACCCCCCC
>NW_019525382.1:48801-99119 GCF_002814215.2 Seriola lalandi dorsalis | reverse complement strand
ACTCTCCACAAAAAAATGTCTCAATTGCACACACATAGATCCTCCTGAGGCACCGTGTTTGTTTCATTTTCTGCTGATTTACCTAAAACAGACAGCGGCTGCTGCTGTGAATGTTTAATTTAAGAGCTCATGTTCCCCTCTCTACGATGTGTGGTTGGGAGCATGGACAGGCTTGACAAGGGGGGTCCGGTGGTGGGGTTGGTGGGAAGGGAGGGGGGGAGAGGGGGGGGTGGCTTATGGAGACCCGCAGGTCTCTGGGTGCAGTCATTAAGATGGCTCCTTGGTTTGGAGATGAGAAAGCATGCTCTGCACTCTGGACTCATTGAAGATGCTCCCCTGCCTACTTGGAGCATCCATTATTTATGAGTTTTTACAAATTCCAACTGACATTTTCATCAGTTGTGGATGTCTGTTTCTGATTTGGCTACGCTGGGTGTGTCTGTCCTCCCCCTGACAAAATGAAAATATTGGTTAAATACAACTGCATGGTATTATAAACAAGAATTTTACAGTTGGGTGCAGGGCTCGTATTACTTTTACATCTGTGCTTACTTTTTTGATTTTTCGACAGTGTTTTCAGAGAAGGAAATGTATGAAGGGTTACTGTTCATCTTAAACATTGACATGTTAGGTGGTGAATAGGTGGTGAAGAACAGGCTATTAATCATCCCTGCTTTGAAAGTCATATTGTCGATAACACTGCATTCAGTTAGTCTACTTCTTTTTTTTGTTTGTTTTTTTCGACCCGCACTGAGACTGTGCAGTTGAGTCTAATCACATTCAGCAAATCGAGTGTTGATTTTTGTCCATTCAGTCACTAGTTTGTTAAAAAAAAAAAAAAAATCTACTTAATGATTACTCAGTGTTGTAATTGATTCTACTGAAGAAAAAACAGTAAAATCCACATCAATAATGACTACCAATACCATGTACAATGTACAGACTGTACCCTGCACACAAATGATGAGCCCAGGTTTATCAGGAAGCATTGTCGCTCTGCTGCCTGCCACCCCAACCTCCTTCGTCTATGGATGAGCCAGTATTGATCCGACTGCTGCCCTGTGCTTTGGTGTTCAGCCTCGGGCATCAAGCAGCCTTACTTCGCCCTTCATCACTCACCTCACATTAGACTCTGAGCTTGATATGCACTGTTAGGCTCTGGCATAAATTGAAAACTTGTCAAATGCCAGTTAACGTGAACTTTACTAGAAGACCGCCCACTTGCTGTCAATCTTGCATTGGGTGCTGGAGGTTGATTCAACAATGCCATGACTTCTATTATATATTTTTGTTTTAAAGGTTTGTATTTGGAAATTCTTAATTGTTACCATTGTCAGCAGAACCTTGATAATAGATGCAGATTCAATTCATGTTCTTTGTTTTCTCTCTCTTCTTTCACCACTTCTGATCTTGTGGGAAGATAGATAGATAACAGGCAAAGTGAATTTTTTGTCACCTTTTTTTCCCCCTTGGAAGTATTGACTTGCTGAGCAGCTCCAATACAGCCATTGTTCAACCCACACAGTGGTTGTCTTACCCAGCAGATACCTTGTCTTCCATAGCTGGTAGTACTATGGAGTTCATGGATGACAAATACACTGTACTGACACCATTCCCCTGACTTTAGAAGGCTTCTGTGCTTTAAAGTGATTTTAAAGATTTAAAGAGACTTTTTTTTGACATAACAAGGTGCATGTTACTCAACAGTGGTGGAGATCTCCCCACTTACTGGTGGCTTGCCAGAGACAAAATAACAGCAGCAAAAATAACCATGCTAACAGTATCATTTTTCGGCCACAATGAAAAACTGACAAAAAAAACGTATAACCCTAACCCATCCAAATACACAGTGAGATGTTTTTCATGTAATTATGATGTTATGTCAGGGCAACACTGAGGATGCATTACAGCCCATTCATATATCACCCTGTGCTGAAAATTGCTCGTTTTGTCCTGCTGTCCCCAGCTGGGTACTAAATGAGTAAGGATACACACAAAATAACATATTATACCTTAAAATGTTTTGTTTTAAAGGATTGTGCCAAAATAAGCGGGAACCACTTCACCAGTGTAAAGTAGATGCTGAGCCATCCGTGGTATAGTTTGGGGGTGTGAAGAGTTTCAGATGGCTGCTTTAAATGGAACGGGAACGCCTCTCAGCAATTTAGTCAGCGTTAAGTTGGACTGCGACAGTGACCATGGTGCGGAATCTAAAGAGGCAAAACTGGGGCTTGTGGTGTGGGTTGCAGCTGCCTCAGGACCCAGGATCAGGCACTATAATGATATCAAAGATAGGTCTAGCCCACACAAAATCTCTGCACCCACACCTTCTTCCTGTTGGCCCCCCCCCCAACCAAAAAGCACAGAATCTCGATAATCAAATGCTTGCGTGATCAATTTATTAGGTGAGAGGTAAAAACAGTGATTCAGTGGGGTGGGTTCAGGTCTTGTGAGGTTGAGGTTGACGGTGAGAGTCAGCCTTTCCCCTGTTACTTTTACAAATCCTGGCCTCTCTGAAGCAGAGTCACAGATCCGAGCAGATGCTGATGGGATGTTCCCCAAAGATCTTCCCTGGGGCCCATATTCTCCTTTTTCATAGCTATGTTAAAGTCTGTGATGTTCATTTATAGGAGCCTCTGTTACAGGGTTATTGCAGCCCCTGGCAAAGCACCCAGCCTCTTTAGAGTCCTCAGTAGCTTACAGAAACTGTTGCTGTCCCAAGAGAGGGACGGCAGACTAAATAATCCAGTCAAGTTTCCCATCACAGTGACAATGTGAGAGCAGCTGTTTGCATCTGAACACCTGCCAGCAATTGTCCATGGCGCTCTGAAGCAGAGAAGGAAAGAAAGGAGGCATGGATGGAGGGAAAGATGAAAGGAAAGTTTTCTCTCTGCTTGATTCAGTCCTCTTAAGGGTTTTGATATTGATCTCACCAACAGACCTGCAGATGTATGTGCAGAGACACGTGCACAAACACTTTACATCCATCTGTGAACACACATGTACACGTAGCAGAGACACACACTGACGCACACTTAATTAAAGCTGAATCTTTTGTTCTTGTCATAGGTATGGAATGCAGTACACTCAAGGATGTATGCTATTTGATTTAAGTTGCAAATGTATTGCTTTATTTGTTTTGCAGCATTTAATGTAGCACTTCCCAGTAAAAAAAAAAAAAACAGCTTAGCAATGTAAACAAACATTGATGTTAAAGACAGTTTGCAAGTAAAGACAGTTCAATGAAAACTCTTACATTAAGGCCTGTCTGTAGAAGAGTGTTTTAAATCAGGCTGTACATCATTTCCTTAGGCATCTGGTTGAAGTTGCTCAGGACCTTGATGGAAAGCATTCAGTCTTTAGTAAAAGCAGTGCTGGCCAAATCTTTTGCTGAGTCTGCTTGACACTGGGCAGGACTCTCAACTCAGTCATGTAAATGTCACTGTTTGCACAAAAGGCATTGTTAAGAGTGTATCTATCTCTGTTTCTTTGTATGTATTTCCATAAATATACTATATACTGTAGATATAAATAGTGAAGTAGACCACATGTTTGTAGCGTGTGTGCGTGTGCGTGTGTGTGTGTGTGTGTGTGTGTGTCTGACTGAGTGTGTGTGTGTGTGTGTCTGAGTATGTGTGTGTGTGATGGTCCTGTTCCTTGTTGGTTCCTGAGCTCGCAGCACTAGGTCACAGCTCAAGGCAGCTGGTGGTCCTGTCAGATTGAAAATGTTCTGGTTTTATGTGATGGAATCTGAAGCTGCCATCCTGCCTCATTTCATGCTGCTGGCTGCACAGTTTACTGTACGTCTCTCAACTTTAGCACAAATTAACACACAGATCTCAGAAAGTATTATGACCGTTTCACTTTTTCACATTGTTCTTTGTTGAGGGTAAAAGAAGATTAATTTGGTTCAGGCTTAAGGCTGTTGAAAAAGTGAACGTTTCTGAGTGTATTCAGAAAACCAGCTTGTGTGTATGTTTGTACTGACATCTGACATCTGCAGACAGAAACCTGGTTTGTTACTCAAGTATTTAGTTTTAGATATAGGATCAGAATTAAGACAAGGTTATGTTGAGGTTGTGGGTCAGTACAATACTATCAAAGAAGTATTTTAAGTTTAAGTGGGGGGTCTGTTAAGTTTAAATGTGTGTGTGTGTGTGTGTGTGTGTGTGTGTGTGTGTGTGTGTGTGTGTGTGTGTGTGTGTGTGTGTTTGTGTGTGTGTGTTTGTTTCACTCTGTGTGAACTTTAAAAGAGAAACATTGTGTGAGGTGTGTTATTGGCAATGGAAACCATTTATGGGAAAAAAGCTTAACTACTTTAAATGTCTCTTGTTATAAGGTCGCCAATTTGCGAGACATTAATAAATAAGCAAGTAATGACAGTGTGTGGGTGTCCTGATTCCAATAGCTTGTTTTTCTCTGCCAGAGCAACTTATCACAAACAACTTCATTTCTGAGTGCAAGACAGTCTGATAGTCTAATAGTCTGCAGTCTTTCCCAGGAAGAGGTGATGAGAGAAATGATTAATTTTACGTTTCCTGCCGAAATAACAAGAATTTCTTTGGAATGAATAGAAGCAGAATTTGCAGGTTTTGCTGATTCATAAGTTTAACACTAAGTATAAGCAACTGTCCAGGGACTGATAAATGAATATAGAACTTAAGTTCCTTGGCAAATGAAAGATGACTTCATGCAGCGACCAGTTTTTTCCTCCTCCTCTTACTTTTAAGTTAATTGTGTCAAAGTTTTTCATTATTGTCTTTCCAAAAAAAGGCATTGAAGTCAAACCAAAATTATAAGTCTTCTTTTGGATTTTTTCATTGCAAGACATTCTCTTTACCCAGGACTCTGTAGCTGATGAACAGTGTCGTGACATTCAGGTTGTCATGTTATTACAGACGCCACAGACCTCTTTCTTTGTCGCTCCCATAAAGCACTCTTTGTGACACTGTCGAAGCAAAGGTCAAGATTCCACGTGCACTCAGGCATTTACCTTCGCCACTTGGCTGAGGTCTGGCAAGATTAATTCTTTGTGTCTTGTTATCTCTCTATGTGCCAGGTTCATCTTTCTTACAATGGACCCAAGCAAACAGGAGAAAAGTGTGTGCCTGAAAGTGTGTGTGTTTGTGTGTGTGTGTGTTTTTAAAAGACATTGGTGCAACCGTTTTAACAGGGCGACTGTTTGAATTAGATGTTCTAACCCCCCGCTTGCTAAATGGATTTCTGAAGTGGCTGTAGTTGGAGGCTTTCAATCGGATGCAACCTTGAGTCCTTTTTTATGTGAGCTCTGTAGGATTTAAGTGCCGGTATAACATGAGCACGACTGAATGCATGCTCCTCATTTTTTGAAATTGAAAAATCTCCGAAGGCTCTCCCCATTGTGCAGGCAATTAATGGAATGCTGGCAGCGAGGTTCAGGTGCTTAAAAGTTGTATTTTTTCTCTCTCTCTCGCTCTCTTTTTAATGACTAATAAAGGATAATCATCGTGGAAAAAAACATCATAATGCTGTAGGCTTCCTCTTTATGCACAATGATGTATAATGCATGCTTTGAAATGAAACAGCAGCGGCCTTCGAACCATTCCATCTCCAAACCTTAGTGTATTTGTTTTGCATGCCACAGTGAGGCTTTTGCATAACAATAGTGAGTTTTCCCGTTAACAATGCTTGCCTATTAATTTGATCTTTACATTTTTAAAGTTTGTCCATCAGGCCGCCAAACAATGGGTCCCCCAGTCGCTGTTTGGTGTAAGTGATTAGAAAGTTGGCTAATTGCCTCTCTGAAGAGTTGTGCTGCTTCTTTTTAGCCTCCTTGTTCTTCTGCTGTGAACCTCAACCAGTTGTAACACCAAAACAGATGAATAAAGCATTTCATTCATCAATAAAATTAAGTACAACGTTTTTCTCTTCATTTTGGAGATTATTTCCTTTTCATTTTTAGACAAACATTTTTATGTAACAAGTATCTTAATATATATGAGGCAAAATATAAATAAAATGGCAGCAAAAGTGAATTTATTTTGTTGTTGCTTGGAAAAAGATTTTAATATGGACTTGAATTAAGACTGCATTTAGAGTAAACGATGTCTTTTAACATTAATATCTGTTAAAGTCACTGATTGGAGTGGTAGATGATCGTTACTGATGAATCCACCAAAGACAAGTTTTGCCACCATGTGGCGCTGGGTGGGTGTTCATTTTACTTAGACCGGCTGTGCTTTTCTCAGGCCTCTCGAGCCTGCGGGCCTGCCTGAAACTGGACTGAATACCAAACTGGCTTATTCCAGCATTCAGTTGCACCTTTTCTTGCAATCTTGGAACACTTCCAAAAGCTTTTGTTTTTTCTTCTGCCCTCAGTCTCTTTCTCTTTGACTGTGCTTTGACAATGTAGGGAAATGTACAAACACATCTCAGTAAACACGAGTGATGTGGTTCCAGAGTTTAAAAGCTTCAACACTGGCAGACACAACTTGGGGCTGTTTGTGTGACGGAAAAGAAAACTTGTTTAGAAACTGACAGCACTGCATCTCTGTGTGTGCGTGTGCGTGTGTGTGTGTGTCAAAAAAAAAAAACTGTTTATGTGTGTTTATGTTGCTTTTGGCAAGTTATTCATTTGTGTTTTTTTCTTTTTTCTTGCTCTCTGTGTGGTTATCTTTTGAGTTGGTCGGTTTGGAGCTGATGTCCACCTTCGGGGATGCACATAGCATGCATTTCTGAGTATTTTCACCTGAGGCTGCACTTGTTAGAGTCTGTGGATAAATGTATATACATTATTTATACAAATTCAGGGCGAGTGAAAGCAGGTTTAACACATTTACAGACAGGAGGCCAGGCACTGCAAGCCAAGCTCCAAGTGAGGATTGCAACGCTGTGCGCTGGGGATCGAGCTGGCCGCTTGCCTGGCTATGACCAGCATCCTTAATGCTGCACGAGAGCACCGCTAACATTATCATCACCACCTCAGCCGTCGAATGATCCCTAATATCATGTGCCTCATGGAAAAAAAAATTAAAATAGATTGTCATAAGTTTGGTGTATATTTAAAAGAGACACTTATGTAACCCATTCACTATCATTGCTGGATTTTCTTATTCTGAAAATCTGAAAATGTAGAAAAGTTGTAGCCCACTGTACACATTATAGTACAGACGCAATGTCAGCAGTTTTTGCTGCACAGCGATTCTACCAGTCGACGTGTGCAGAGGATCTTAGAATCACAGTATTCTTACACTAAAACAGACAACTGATTAACAACTTGTTTATTTTATAAGGCATGTAAATGCCAGCATGTATGTGTTTTAAACAAACATGAGAAGAGCGAGAGAGAGAGAGAGGCTGGTCATGGGCTACAGGGAGTTGTGGGTTGATCATACAAAAGGAAAATGGCTGTGGTGCCGATCAGTCTAATTTCATCTCGTCTTCTGTAATGTAAGATACCAGAAAATAATGAAAAACCATTCTTCATTTTTCAGCATGTATTTGCACGGAACTGTAGCTGTTAAGTGGGTAAAGGTCTTCAGATCATTCTTGAACTTCATGCCAAAAATCACATTGCAATAGCAGAAGTGTTTCAACAAATAATTAGATTTAAGTGTAATTTGTATGAACACCAAAGTTTTAGCTGTTGAAGCCTGTGGGATGAATGGAGTCAAAGTTGAGAAGTTGTGATATAGAATAGTTTTCAATACATGTTTCAAGATCTTAAGTGAGGTTATCTCACTCACTCAACAATAATAGAGGGTTTAATTTAATACATTATATATAATTGTTGCTAATAGTTGTGATTTTAAAAGACTTGTTGCAAATATTGTAACTGAAGTTGTTTGACAGCTAAGCTGAAAAAAAAGATGAAAGCTGCGCAGCCATGAGAGTTCAAGGCAGTAAAGGTCAATGCAATACAATACTAAAACGAAGACGACTTGTATCTTAAAAAAACATTGATCAGAGAGAAAAAAACCTCCACCACTTAATTAATGGAGAGAATGTTTGTATGTTTGAAAAATGTATTTTTAAACACAGTAAAGGGATTCCACCAATTTCAGGATTTTTAAAAAGGAAGTTTTTTGAAGATGGTTGGAGTTGTAACCAAATTCGGTGACAGAATGTTCTTCAGTAAAACCTGTAAAGACACATTACAAATACAGTTCGCTGTGATTCATCTTCCTCCTCATACGAAGAGGGAAATGTTCCGTCCATCGTCTCCTAGATATACCAGTGTATTTTATGACCATATTCTTTTGTCATTACAGTGTAAATAAATATGTTTTTGCTAAAATGACTTGACACTTACCACTTACCCATCACCTTCTTCTGCCCAGGAGCCTCCTCCCTCAGAAGTGGATGCTTTGTCAGGTGGCTGTAGTCTTCACATCCCCATGGAGCTGGAGTTTGCAACTTCCTGTTTCCCTCGCAGCCCTGCGCCTCAGAAAAGCTACGGCCTTGTCTACGTTGACTGACCTGGTTGGTGTGATGGTGATTGTAGTTTCATATTGTGATTCTTTTTATTATTATTTTTAATCAGAGTTGGTGAAATGTTTTTCTTTTTATTATAAGCTCTTTCTTAGCTTTTTCTTTTTCTTAAATCTTCAAGTTTCTGTCACCTGTGATCATTGTCGTGACACAGGAATATTTAGTATGTCTATGTCCACGAGTGTTGCGTTCCTTAATACTGGTTGTAAGTATTATCTGTGATCTCGGACTCAGTCTGCCTTTAACACTTATTTTAAGATGCGCGGGATAATAATGTAAGCTAAATGCTACAAATATGGTTTTAATCTAAATTTAAGTTCTGAGTTCTCCATAATTTTTTCAGTGTTAAATTTGTATTTTTTACATGTAAATACTATCTTTCATGCCTTTTCTTGCCATAAATGTGCTTGTCAAAGCATTATGTTGTACAGTAAAGTGTGTGGTAGTACTGCAATTTGTTACATGCACTGAGTAGTGGGTGGTGTCCTCATAACCTATTAGTGCAAGGTACTTATCATGTAACTGCAGTGTTCCTGGTTTGATGCAGGAAAGGATTTTTGTTTCATGTCATCCCCTCTCTCCTTATTTTTCCTACTGTCACCCTACTGTCAAACTATCAAATAAAGGCCAGACTGGCATGAAATAATTAGTAGAAAAAGAACAGCGGAGTTATAATTCTGTATATAGTTTGTGACTCTTCCCATGGACTTTGTACAGAAGAGAACATACTGTATCTGCAGTGATTTAAAGAAAAAATACAATGAAATCCCTTTTCCTGACATTTCTAATCCTTTGCTGACCACGACTAGACAAAACATGTTTAAAGAACAATGCCCCGAAAACACAAATACAGTTGGAGAAACAGAAATTAATCTTTCATTCCCACATGGTGTGGTACTATAATGTTTTACTGGGATGTTTGAGTAGCTATTCATTGTTTTCCCACAGAAAAAAAAGACCTGGACAGCTTTAGTGTGCAGAGGAAGCGAGAATCTGGTGTTATAAGCATAATAATTATTTATTGAAATATGAGGAAAATTTCAATTAGCCTCAGAGAGACACTCCCAGGACCAGGTAGTGAATTGATGGGGGCAGTCAGAATGTCAGCGGGAGGGGCAAAGACAAGCAGACAAGCAGAAAGGAAAACAGCATACTGATGAATTGTGTATCCATGTGTTGACAAAGTACATGAGCATGTGAATGCACAAAGGTAGCCATTGTTTAAGTCCTTTTTTAAAGCATTTATCCTGGATAAGAGTCCGTCTTGAGAGTTACTCTTAATCTATAGATTTGTATGTTGTAAAACAAACAGCTGGATGTCAGATCATACCATGTAACTTCCGACTGCTGAAGTGACAGAAAACTGTTTCTCTAAGCTTGTAGTAAAGGAGCAGGGCTTAAGATGTGTTATAACAAACATGCAGTAAAAATAAGGACATCTGCAATGACAACATTAGTCACTAATGCCTGCATGTGGTGTTCACCTGTAAGCTTATAGTAAGTCCAGGCAGCTGCACAGCCTAAACACATAGAAAGTGGGTGATAAAAGATTGTCTGATCAGTAGACGCAGGTAATGAGGACATCAGATAGTGAAGCGCGGGATCAGAATCAGCTTACAGACAGGGGATTTAAGTGAATCTTCTGTACATTAAACATGCCGTTGAAAGACTTTTGATCATTCTATTCATAATCTACAAAATCCAAAGGTAAACAAAGAAACACCACAGGTTGCTGTGGGAGGCAAGTGTTGGGGACACTTTGAAAAAACAGTAACAACTATTGTACATGTGAAGAACTCCACATGAGGATAATTTAGGCTGCCGTGTTTTAAGAAAAAGAAAAAAAAGTTTTGTTCATTTTGGACACAATACTAGAGGTCAGAGCTCACAGGGGAAAGATGCAGTCTTTGGTATAAGAGCAAACCGGACAGAACAATGATGCAGGTTGAAATTCAATAAGAAAAACTGATGTGGCACAAACATCTTTCACACCTACTCACTTAAATACAATACTCTTTTCAATGTACAGACTTGCATAAACAGTTAAAAGACAAAGAAATTTGTGGCGTATTTTCTTTTTTTTCTTTTTTTTTTGAAAGTTCATTACTTTTGCTGCAGACCTGCATCTCGGAGCTACTCGTGGAAACAAAACAAGAACATGCTACAGTAAACAAATTTATTCTGGCGCGGACACCTCACGTCATGTAACACAAAGATGGAAACCCAAAGACGCAATAAATTATCTTCATTATTAAGCGTAACCAGTGACATACTGTACATCAAAAAGGTAAAAGCACTGTAAAAAAAAAAAAAAAAAGTCTACAAAAAGGTTGAACGTGAAATGGATCCCTTACACAGCAACATTTAAGAAACAAATGTTTGAATGCCAGCAGACACAGATAAAAATTAATATTTTAAGTGTGATTCCTTTTTGATTTTAGTGTCTCACGACATAATTTAAGTACTGCTCAAAACAAATAAAAAATAAAACACTGTACACACATCAAAGAAAGCAAACCAGAAGGATCTTTTTTTTTTTTTTTCATTTAGTTGATTTCATTTTTTAGGAAATCATTGCTTTGCAATTTATGCTTCATCACAGTTCTCTCCCATATGACCACATGAATGTAAACACCTGTTGAATTATTCTTTTTTAAATTTTTTACAACATTAATACTTTATATATATATTTGTACATATTTTCATTCACATCTGCACGGTTAGCTAGCATGGTAATGAAATAAGGCAAGACTCACATAACTGTGACATCACAAATCTTTTTTTTTTTTCTTTTATAATACTGATTATTAAGGTATTTGTAATTTCCTTCTTCTGTTCTGCAGCAGGCTTTGGTCTTTCCGAACAAAGGCAGGGTCCATCCTTCTCCGTCTCCAGAATCACACTTTGTTTTGTTCCAGTTTTAATGAAATCATGAAAAGGGAGGGTGTTTTTTTTTGCAGGAAAAAGGGGCTATAAATACAGTTGTTTCAGCTGACATTATGAACTGAATTTATTTAACACTGGTCTTTCTGAGGTACATAGTTTAAGATGATCTGGGGAGGTGAAATAAGAAAGGGGAACCACAAGGTGACCATGACTAGCAAATGACTTCCATTACAAGAGCAAAAAAAAAAGACATTGTGTTTTTCTCCTTATTGGCCTATTTATCATTTTGTTCATTAAAGAATGTTCAGTTTTTAGACCTATTTTTTTTAACTAATTTCTCCCTTTTCAGTCAGGTCAAGCTGCCGTGGCAAAAAGAAACAAACGTGATGGTAGGTAAGAGTCTCTGGCCCAGTTTGTCTTTACAGTACCAACGACAGCTAAAAGCCGGTTAAAGTGAGAGAGCACGCCGGAGGATTAGTGACCCAAATCAGACACTGCTCCAGTCACAAAGCTGTCTGAAAGATGGGCGGTGTTGCTCAGCTTCCTTTCTCAGCACAAAAAGCCTCTCAATGTCACCAGTGCTAAAACACTCAAGGGTTGTTAAATCTTTAAGTTGCAGCCTGCCAGTCTTGATAGTCTGTGCCCGTGCAGACGATTAGATACCATCTCGTAGTGTCAAATGCAGCGTTTTTTTCAAGTGTTCTTTTTTCCTTTCAATAGTGTCTTTTTCTGTGTGGTTGAGGAGAAGCGGCTTTTCTTTCAGACTTTTTTTTTTTTTTTGGGGGTGTTTTTTTTTGTTTGTTTGTTTTTTCTAGAATAAAGGGATGCTGTTTTTCTGCACATTATCAGTCTCTGCGGTGCACGCGTGTTTGTCCAGATCTGTACTTCAAGTTGTAACTTGAACATCAGTGTGAGTTCAATATAAACAAGTGTTTCTAACACACACTGCTCTCCGTCCTCCGGGTCATCACATAACCAAGTCTGAGATGGAGGTTCATTATTTGGATGTAAGGATGTCCGCACAGCTGCATTATGGGTAGCACAGTCCTCTTCTAAGCTCTCTTGGCGTGTAGCATTTCAATGAGCAGGTTGTTGCAGGGAACGTCGCCATTCAGGTGTTTGTAGTAAAGGTATTCTTCGGCCTGCAGGCTGATGGCTCGGATCTCAGGCAGCCGGAGGAGCAGCTGACCGAACTTGTCTGTTTGCTGTGGGTAGTTGCACATGACGTAGTCCAGCAGTGCTGCGTTGACCTGCTCCTGGACGCTTTCTACAAGGTGGAAGTTCTCCAGATTCTTCACGTCTACAGGAAGAAGCGAGAGAAAGGTTAGATGAGTTGACATTTTAACAATCTCTGTGGGGAATGTGGGGAAAGTACAAAGACAGGTAATGACAATCAAAACAATGTCTAAATAGTTGAAAAAATAGAAACCCCCAGTTCTTGCTAGACACTAGAATTTAAGACAAGGATTTATAGTGTTACAGGATTCTAAATGTGGAGACAAATCAAGGGGTCAAGTGATTTATATTACACTGAAACCGAGTAATTAACATTCTCATTTATCAGGGGACAGTGTTACAAGTTGAATTCTTTGGTTGGGGCTCATTTTCACTTTTAAAGAGGACTTCAAAATGCACCGCATGACGAAATATTCCTCCCTCCTCTTTTTTTTTCCTCTGAATCGTCTCTTGAGACTGTGATGTAGGGGGAATCAGGTAAAGGCGAAAAAAGGTTCTCCCCCTGAGAGACTCATTCCCCAGGAGTCAATGAATTATGTAGGGCAGAGTTACACTCATATTAGCGCCACATTTACTCCTTTAACCTAACACCTTCCCCATCCTCATAACAAAACACAACGTGTTGTTATTATTACTTAAAAGGGCCAAAGATAATTTTTTAAAGCATCAATCTCATGAAAAACAGTCGAAACTCAAACTGAAGAAGCAATAAAAGTGCAGGAATTCCTCTTGGCGGGAAGTCTTTTTGTCCACTATTAATTCTTTGTGCAAAATGCATTTGCATCTTTCCAAAATCCTACCTTTCTGCGCAGCTATAAGCACTTTTCCTTGACAATAATAAGCTCACTGGGGGTTTAAGCAGATTATTGCAAGACAAGGCAAAAATTTGCTAAATGGATAATGGTGAACCAGAGCACCATGTGTACTTGTCATGATTATGAAGCGCAGGGCTGCAGAATATTTAATCAGATAGTAGCTCTGTGTGAGTGTGTGTGTGCATGTGTGTGTGTGTGTGTATGTGTATGTGTGATCTTTTATTAATTTGTTTGACCCCAGGTTGAGTGTGCTTGCAATGGACTAATGTGGAGCGACAGAGTCCCTGTGTCTAGTTCTCTCACACACAGACACTAATCCATGGAAAAACACACAATATTTATTTCTCTTTTAAACAGCACCCCCGTCCTACACACACACACACACGCACACACACACACACACACACAGACAGTCTCTCATACACACATACACCCCATCCACCCACCCAGAACATTAGGAGGAAGGAGGGGGAGATAAATCAGCAGCTAATGAGGTCTAGAGAATGAGAAGCAGGTCCTTCAAGGCACTTCCATCTATGATGCACTCTACCATGCTATTACAATCCGTTTGCATGTGTGTGTGTGTGTGTGTGTGTGTGTGTGTGTGTGTGTGTGTGTGTGTGTGTGTGTGTGTGTGCGTGCGTGTGCGTATGAGAGCTGGCGTGTAGCGTGTGCATGCTCACCCTGACCTCTGGGTGACACGGCGGGGGGCTAAATAAGGCCAAGAGGAGGGCAGGAAAAGGGAGAGGGGGTGTGTCCTGTGACAAAGGAGCCTCCAAACAAACATGACATGTGCTTTTTCCTGCTGCCACTCAGCTGTCTGACCCCCTATCAGACTCCTGAACCAGCTTTCACACCAACAACCCCACTGAGAAGCATTAATATTGCCTTACATAAGCTAACCCAGTCAAGCGTGGGCTTTAAGCTTTAACACACAGACATCCTACGCAGGTCAATAAGGGGGAGATAAGAAGAGGCTAGTTTTTATCTGCATATGAAACAAATGAAACATAGCAAAGACATGGAAAGTTTCTGGCTTGCTCAGAAAAGTTGCTGAAAATTGTGACGACTGTTTTTGCATGTCTTGCAGATGAGTCCATATCCCTCCACTGCACCTCACCTCTAATTTTTCAAATATATTTAGATTTGTCATATTTATTAAGTGTCCAACTACAGTATATTTTCTGTAAATACTGTGTCAAAAATAAGTTTTTACTTCTTCCTACTCCCTTTCGAGCTTGTCGGCAAGAAAGCTACTTTTCCTTTTTTCTTTTGTTGAGGATTATCATTTACCTTTCCTGCATTATGTTTTCTGTTTGTTACTATTGGTTGTATATATTCTTGCACGTTTGTTCGAATAAATTTCATTCATTCATTCATTCATTCAAAGCATAACATTCTGGCTGCTTTGTAGTGCTGGGTGTTCAGCCTAAGTACCTTCTGTGCACTGATTTAAGAGGGTGCAAAGCAAAGTCTCGAGTGTTCAGAGTTGGCATTTAATGCTTATTCAGGTCAATTCTTCAGATTTATTCCCGCTTTAGACTATAGACTATATTTGATCTAGGCAAACCTGCATATAATTTGTTAAATGAAAAATAACAATAGGGTCATAATATGTTTATATTCCCCATTGTAAGGAATCCTCAAGTTATCATCTGTTGCCAATGCTCAGCTTGACCTAAAAAGAGTGAAATTTAACTGTATTGAGTGTAAATATGTAAATCCTGAGTTGTAGAATTTTAAACTACAAATAAACTTCAGGAAAAAAAAAAAAAAAAGATATGACCTCAGTGGTATCTACACCCCTAGCTATGACTAATAAATTACTTTTTGGAATACAATATCTGTTTGAGAGCGGAATAATTTCTACCATAAAGTCATTATAGTCTTGTTGAGAGCCACACTGTCCAACTACATTTAGTATATTGAAAAGTGGACATAGATTACAGGGCAAAAGCTTCAAATTCAAGGCCAAAGAGAAATATGAACATTGATTAGATTGTGTTGGGGGAATAAAGTTTTGAATTTGAAACAGCAAAATTCTGTCTTGCGCAGAATCTATTATAGATAGTGAGGTTGTGCAAAGGTGGGTTTGCAAATATACTTTTTGGGCATGAAAAATATTTAGTGTGTAATTATTTTTGATATGAAGTAATATGAGTAAGGACAAGTGTTTTCTGCAGTACAGACACCGTCGATAACAAACATCTCATGCTGCTTAATAATCAGTTGAGGGATGTGAGAGCTTCCTCCTGATTTTGATTTGGTTAAATGTGCAGATACATGACAAGGTGAGGCCCAGATCACAGCAAAAACATGTGAGGTGTTGCCATGGTTTCTCAGAAAGATTTGTCTGTGTTTGTGTGTGTCTGCGTGAGTGTGTTTGCATGTGGAGGGGAGTTTGATGGGTGTATGTGTGGATGATGGGGGGGAAACTACAGAGAATTAGTACCCAATGTCTCTGTCAAGCTAATTAGGGGAAAGTGAGGCAAAAAGACAGCATTTTAATTGCTAATTATTACCACAGCCCCTTTTGAAAAAATAATGAATCAGGGCTTCCAAAGAAAGAAAAAAGAAAAAGCACAAATGACAATAGCTTGAAATCTACTCCTGACTGCAAAAGCCAGCAGACAAGTGAAGAACCGGACAAAAACACACTCAGGTGGTTGAAGAGGATTTTTTCTTAATTTTGTGGCTAATCAAATCAGACAAGTAGACTGGTTAAGATTTACTGATTATTCGAAGGCAGGAGACGAGTGTGGAGGGAGAAAATAGAGTGGGAAATAAAAAAGAACAAACAAAATAAGCAATTGATTAATGATTCCCAGACAGTGTCAGGTTGGAGTATTAAGTGTGATAAGCGCTCTCTCCTCTTCCTTCAATGCCCCCCATCCCCCCTCCTCCTCCTCTCTCTCTCTCACTCTCTCTCGCTCTCTCTTACTCTCTACATCTCATCGTTCAGTCACTGTGGGACTAATTATCAACTTTTTTTCACATAAAACAGCCACAGTTCGTTGCAGCGCCGCGTCCGAATACTCAAATGGAAACCCCGAGGTCCCACGGAATACATTGTTTCATTTGACGGGCGATCATGCTGAAGCCAGCGACCTAATGCAAAAGTACACACACGCACACACGCGCATACACACACACACACACATGCATACAGATTCATTCTCTCTTTCACAGAACCCCTGAAATCACCGCTGTGCTTTTTAATTAGACTAGATCTGCTCTGTGCCGTGAGAGTGTGTGTGTCTGCATATGTTTTTACTCTCTTTGACCACCCCTTACAATCAACCTGCTCCAGGGACATACACACACACAGACATGCACACACACACACACGCACACAGCATTTCGACTAAGCAAATATACTCACTGTTATTTTACTCTGATCTCAGTGATGCCTTACAGAGTGGACACAGAGTTATGAGAAAAAAACTCAAAACATCATTTGGTGTCAAAGTTCACTGGCCATTGCGAAAGCAAGCAGGCATCACTTTGTTTATGGCTGTAAGAAGCCAAAGAGGTGGAAAAACACTGCACTGTACAGTAAGGCAGCCTAGTTCTGTAAGACCTGCTGCTTCTATTTATCCACACACAGTGTAAACCTACGTCTGTTTAAAAAACAGTCAAAAATTTAAAATGCAGAAAAATAATTCATACACAAATTGTTTCTTATTTGTCATATGGAGAGTTTAGTTTTATTTGTGAGGATTTAGCCACACAGGTAACACTTAATCCCCCTTGTTTAGCATTTCTAAGTATAAACATGTATTCACATGAGCATGTAATAAATTGTTAACAACACACTATTATGTAGCTGTAAGCCAATCGAAGTGTTCATTAATGTATTTGTCAACAACTGTAATTCCTTTTCTGGACACCCATTACTGGAAGTAGGTGTATAAACAGACAATGAATGAACAATATAGTAAAACACAGCTGTAATAATGTAAAATATGTCATCATAGGAGACCTTGTAATTGTTGGTGGTGGGTTAAAGTTAAAGTGTCTCCATCCTGTAAAACAACCTTTTGGATAAAGTAGTGGTATGTTTTTGGGTTTTAAGTTTTTAGGTAAGTTTTGCTATTTCCGCGTGAACACCAGTTTCGAGTCATGTCTTCTTAATATAAGACACTGGTCTAAGGCGAATGGTTATACATGGCAAAATAACACCATGTTTTCTCACCATTACAGTTTTACTGCCTAAATCAATGAAAGCTCTCAGTCACATGCTGCCAATTCACTCTGCCTTTCAAACTTCACAGCACATGTTTCCTGCCGGGTCCAAAAACAACACATAAAACTCCTGGGTCATAAACGGTTATTGAGTCAAGTGCTGTCAGTAAACTTGGCCAATTAAACGTGAGTGAAAGACAAACTGGTCACTTCCTGTATAGGCGGGAACCAGGCCCTCGCCTCTTCCAATAGGGACTTTCACGGGCATTTATACGAGCCTATCAAAGCTGAAGCACCTTTTACTACAGCAGCGGAGCTTCAAAGACCACAGAGTTGAACCCGCATCCAGGCCAAGTCCTCTTTATTGCACCCTACTGGATTGTTATCAAGTCGACACTGTCCACCGCTATTTTACTCCTTATTAATCTGACTCGCGGCTTGGCTCCAATCAGTGACAGGGGCGTTGAAAGAAGAGAACCCAATAACCTTTAACTAAGAAAGGACCAAGTGAGGACAAAGGACTTACAGCCTACAACAAGCAACATGTAGAAATACGTGTTCAATGGGAGAACGTGTCTGTGTGTCTGTGTATGTGAGTGTTAAAAAAACAGGGCAGCAAAGGCAATCAAAGCAAATAAGGTTCATGGGGCAAGGGCCAATGGCCGTCTGGTTAATGATATCACTTAAGTAGGCTGTTATCTAAGTTATGGTGCACTGTCCTGATATGTAAGCTGGGCTTTGTATTAGCGAAAAGCAACATGCTGCCTTTTTTACCCCCCATTTTACCCTCACAGCACCATAAAGTCATGAAGTACACAAACACACACATATTGCGGCTACACACCTGAGCTCCCATCAACACACTCCACTGACAGCATTTCACGTGGAAGTGTGTGTTTTAGTTGGGTTTTATTCCCCCTCTACAGGAGGCTCCACTTCCCCATTAGAGTAACAGTCCTCGTTTCCCCACTCCCTGGAGCTCTCAGCTTCCTTGTTTTCCTCCAAGTCCCATTTGGGGAATTCCCTTTCTCCGATATGATGCCTCCACGTTAAAGGCGAGTAAAAAGATGGGGGTAAAACTGGAGTTCTATGCTTCTGAACATCTAATGGGGGTTCTTTGCGACTTGGTACACCAAAGGCTAACAGAATAACAAGCATCATAACTATCCTATGACAGGATACAAGAAGAGCAAGGCAGGGACATACTCAACAAAAAAAAAGAACCTACAGTAGAATGATGTGTTGTCAAAACACGTTTAAGGCAGAAGGGTTTATTTAAAGGGTGGTGTTGCATCCATTTGTACATACAAAAAGTGACAGAAATAGCTGTGCAAATTATGAAAAAAAGAGAGCTAGAGAGAAAAGTTCAAACCCTGCTCACTTTCTCATCTGGACAATTACTGCGTGCAGTGGGTGGGCTTGTCAGATTGTGAGTTTCATAAAGTCACAGAAGTTGTCGAACACAGGCCCCTTTATTCTGACATGGGAAAGGTGTGTGGTTTCAGATGCTGTTCAAGGCTATGGAGAAGATGAGGTTAGGTCAGGGTTGAATGCTTACCCCAGTCATTTTCATTCTTTTTTGCAATTATTGTTTTCACATGACAAAAGTTTTCATTTTTATTATGAATTATTGTTAAATGTCATTGCATGCTTTGCGTAATGCCTTTATTATAATAGTAATTTGAATCTTAGTTCTGTATCTAATGGAGTGAAAGAATCTCAGGAAGTATCCTTTGCCTTTTTGGCTCATATATTAAAGGGCTCATTAAGCCCTGAACAGTGACCCTTCATCTTGAAAAGTGACCCTTTACTTCACCAGCATACAGTAACATACTGTAGTTACATGCCCTCAAGCTAACATAGAGCCCATGTCCAGAGGCCAAATATCCTCTGGGCTAACAATGCATAATAATACCTGTCTCACACTTCCTGAAAGCAGGCCACCAATGGGGACAGGCTACTGTCAGCATGTCAGAATAAAGCATGAAGGCTCAATTTGCCCGCCAACTCAACAAATCCTCCCTTCAGCCACTCAGGGGGCTAGAATTAAGCAGGTGCAGTCCAGTTGGGGATATATTAAGTCAAAGCTCAACCTCTGCGGACAACTATTGCTATTTGTTGTTAAGCTAAACAGGTAGCGGCTGGTTCAGTTCTGTCGCCCAAGGACGGGTCGGCGGGCTCGGTGGGGCGATGGCGAGAGGTCGAGAGATATTGAGAGGAAAGGAAAAGTGCCTTAGGTCTGATAAAATAAACAAGAGAAAAGGCGCTCCAAGCAGGAAGGAGACAAGCCTCTCTCATTGCTTATGCTGGCTGGAAGGTGTTGTGGATTTATCCTGAGGTGAAGTGGAAAACAAATTTACATCATGTATCAGTTGGTCTTGTCTGTGGCTGCGTTATTATGTGGACTTTGAGGTCTTCAACAGATGGGCAGAGTCACAGAAGTTAATATCGGTAGCAAGTTCAGATTTTCTGACATGGAATGGCACGTATTGCTTGTTTGTTTTTCGTTGGTTTAACACAAGATGTGTGAGTTATAATCTCAAAATTTGTAATAAATTAATTTATTAAATGTCATTTATCAAGCAAAATAGCTAAATGTTTTCTTGTTCCAGCTTCTCACATCAGGATTAGCTGCTTTTCTGTTTTATATGGTTTCAAATATCTGAATATCTTTCGCTTTTGAACAGTTCATTGGATAAAATAAGTAATTTAAGGATGTAAACTTGGACATGTTCTAGACTAAATGATTTATCAGTTAGTTGAAATTATAATCACTAGATTCATCGATAATGAAAATAAGATAAACTAAATCTAATGGATTGGAAGTAAGTCAGACTGCATATTCTGTGGTGTGAGATAACCCAGTTACCTGGCAGTTTGATTTTAAAAAAATGTAAACATGTTTTAACTCAGAACAACAAAAAGTTTTTGCTTGCTATTTCAGTGATTTCTTTTTTTCATTCTCTATTGTGGCTTAAAATATTTTTGTCAGCTGGCCTCATTTGCTACCTTTCATTTCTGACAACAGTGGACTCGCTGGGATTAAAATCATATTGCTGGGGAGAAAAAATCACATTGTCTCAGCATTATGAAAATCCATTTGCCAGAGGGATACTGAGAGACTTGAATCAGCAATGAAGCTAGTGCTTAGTCCTCTGTGGTCCCTCTAGTCCTCCGCCCTCCTCTTCATATTGCCCCCTTCTTTAGCCCCCCTGGAGGCGGAACCAAGTGCCTTTCAATGAGTCGACCTCGGACAACGTGGTGCACCCACAGGTCCCTGCTCTCTCACCTTCTTAATACCGTCTGGATTGCACGAACAGTTAACCCCCTCCCTCTCCCAGTCATGCAGCCATATGCGGCTAATGACACTAACACATGACTGACAGGCACATATCTAATGGACAACGCTCCAGACAAAAAAGTCACTGTGTTTGGTCCAATCTGTGGAAATGATCTATGGAGCAGTGAAATGGGCAAATGGAAATTCGAATGAATTAGAAATCAATATGGCTGTACCTGGGAGGTGACTCTTCAGGCTCCTCTAGACTTCACCTCTCACTTCTTTGTAGCTGTCAGCAACAGTAGAAGCGGGCGCAGCATATAACGTGCGTGTGTTGGTGCCGTGTCTGTCTGTCTGTATCTACGCATGCATGTGAACCTCGTTTACATTCAGTGCACTTTTGAACCCCTTGGCTAATTACACAGGGTTTGTTTGGTGGTGGTGGAGGGAGGGCGTGGGGAATGAAGGGGCATGTCAACCTTTCTTGTTTATGATAAAGTGACAGAAAATCATTGGGGGGTCAAGTACATCCCTCCAACCCTCCACTGCCCTGAAAACTCCTGCAGCAGTACAGAAGGTGCCTGTTGTGGGAAGCCTCCCCTTTAATGAGACCATTAAAGGGCCCGTCTCCCCGTCAATAGATTTCTCTCATTCTTTCTCTGACAAATTTGAATTAATAATTCAGTGCCAAGCGCCTGGGGATGTATATTTTCAGCATGAAAGACAGTTAATCCATAGCGTCATTTTTCCCCCCTCCCTCTCTCTCTCACTCCTTTCTCTCTCCTGCACTCTCTCCCTTCTCCTTTGGCTCATTCTCATTTGATGATTGGAGCCAGCAGGTAGAGTGCTGACTAAAAAGAGAGTGTGCCGCATGTTTTCCACACCTTCTTTTAACTTCTTTGTTCTCTGTGTGATTTTCGTCCCTTGTCATGTGACAAGTGGAGTCAACTTAAGTGCAAATTGGGGCTTAATTTATTCAAAAGTATTGGATGGCGATGGTTGCTCTCTCCTCCCCCTCAGGGCTAATGTAAAATGACATGTTTGCACACTGCCTCTCAAAGCTGGACTTGATTTAGAGAGCTGGGCTTTTCTACTGCGCTGAATGTTAGGACTTTCAAATGCACAATACAAGGAAATTAGAGGAAATGAGCAATTTTGAGGATAAACCACGAAAACGTTTGTTTAATGAAAAGATGTTGTGGAGTGTGTTTGTCTGTGGTTGTGGGTGTCTGTTTGTGTTCTGCACATACCGTGGTTTGAGAGTTTCACCAGTTTTATTGAAAGAATTTTAAGAGACAAAATAGGCCTGTTACAGTGTGTGCGCTCGCATCCTCCATTACGCATTTGGAGCAATTTCTGACTGTAAAAGTAAAATTCCAAAAACAACAGAATATGAAAAGAAAGACCAAGTAAAAATCCTGGACTTTTACTTTCCTGAGGATTCATGGGATTGTAATTTGACCAGTTAGTAAAGAAACTGCCAAACAAAACCAGTTGAAACAGCTTAGAAAATCGCCTGTTTATTCTCCTTTATGACATCTGTTTGTCTACGGAAAGTACTGCTGTAATGCTTCATTTTAAGATTGCTATGTTCGTTGTCTGTATGTCAGGCAGGAACTTCTCATTACTGAGCACTGTAAGAATTTACAGGCTAACAGTGTAATGTCAACAGTAGCTATGGATATCAGTGCCAGGTGGCACTAACGTACAAATTTATGCACTAAGGCAGCTTGCACAGGCCCAGAGTTGGCATGACAAATGGTTGATAGCACCCTGGAATATTCCTTAAATTACATTGCTTTATTTACTAATGACATATGGGTGTGTACTTTAGCTTTGTGTGTGTGAAGAGAAGGCTGACTGATTCATTCCCTCCTGTGTTTCAACATGTGTTGGCTCCCTGACCCTTGTTTCCAACATTTGCCAGCAGCTCTGAAGGTTGCCATTGCACTATGATGGTTTTGTTAAGTGCGCTACAAGGAATAGCTATGCTCAAGGTGTCTGTGTGTGCGTGTGTGTGTGTGTGTGTGTGTGTGTGTGTGTGTGTGTGCGTGTGTGTGTGTGTGTGTGTAAGACAGTGGACTCACAGGGCTTTGTTGCTTAAAATATCCTCTAGGACAAGAATGAAGAGACAAGAAAGGAGCTGTGATATGGTTCAGGAGTGGGGGTGTGGGGTCACAGGGTGGGTGGGGGCTCAATGCAGAGAGAGAGAGAGAGAGAGAGAGAGAGAGGGGTGGGGGAACAAGAGACAGCGAGCCAGAGCACCTGTTGGATCATCTGTGCTTTAAAACGTTTAATCACTGTCTCTGGTTACGCACACACACGCCACAGCATGCACACACATCACCTTAAAGCTCCACTGTTCTCTTCCCTGCCAGAGGTATCTTGTAACCACATTGTCCAAAGACACATACACACACACACACATACACACACACACACACGCACAGAGGCTCAAAGAGCAAAGGGAAGAGGGTGTATAATCTTATAGCAGCCACCTGACCTACCATATAGCTTACCACCACCATAGTTGAAACACATGCCTCTGCACTGTACACATTTCACACAGGAACACAATGGCTGACAATCCACATGCCGGGCAGTACTGTGATGCCACGGGCTCCATTTGTGATATCAGGGTGGTAGGTGAATGTAGAGGATTATTTTTACTTCTACTCTAATCGTCAGTATTTTTTCCTGTGGAGGCTCACGCTCGCAAGGGTACAAAGTCAGTCAGATACCAGTGACAAATAACGAGTTTCTTTCCATTTGCCATTTGACAAAAATAGACAGTGTTTTTCAGACTTTGTTTCCAGACATTTTTCAACATTTTTGAACAACAAAGCGATGAATTAAGTCTTTTCATATAGCTTTGTCCGTCACCACCATCTTTTATCTTGCCCAAGCATTACAGCTCTGATTTTACTCCACACCTGTGTCTTTTACAATTTCCATGTAGTAATTGCCAATGTCCAATGATTAACACTAATGACACATCATGAGCTGAAGCTGCCATAAATGTCTTATCATAAAAGTTTGTCTTTGCTGTGGACATGACAGTAACGGCAATAATACTGTAGCTCCTACTGAGACACAGATTGAAGAAGTGAAGTGCTGCCATTCACATTTACAACTTTACAAATGATTGACAAGGAGGATGTGTAAAGCGGGTTGCATCTGATTACATTTATATTTTTGAACATTTGACCCAAGGTACACCTAAAGACTCAGGGGCCACAACATCACCCTTTGGCCTAGATCCTATGGTGTGTGTGTGTTTACACCAGTGCCTATCTATGTGTGTGAATGTGCGTTACATCACTATATATAGCTGTACATGTGTGTTTGCTTCCCAGAGCACATAGAAGAAAAAAAAAAGAGTGATCACTGGTTGAGACGGCTCCATAGGGAGGGTTGTGTAACTCTTTGCTGCTGTTTGTATGTAATGTTTAAGTAAGGTCGAGGCAGGCGGTCTGATCAATACGCTGCATGAGTGTGGCAGTTGTTCTTTTCCTGCTGTCATGCACCGCTGCAAAAAAAAAAAAAAATCTGCAGTTTTCATCTTGCAGCGGTGTTGTAAATCTGTAGCTTGCGAGTGAAACATTGATGCGTTTTCGATCGCAAGAATCAGCTCAAATTTGTTGGACACCTCGTCTTTCTTCGTTTACCATGTTCTTGAGATGATGCTTTTTGAGTCAAGAAAATGATTGCAATGGTTGAAATGCTTGTTAACATATTAATTAATTAATAGACAGTATCATCCCACATAAGCTAACTTAAAATATAGTTTGTACAGACACTTTGACGCCATTTGGGTCTGGTAACAGTGAAGTTATGTGACATTGACCAAAAGTAAATAAGTTGTCTAAAGAAATTATTAGAATGCATGAAATCACAGCCAGGGACTTGATGATCTCCAGTCAACAAATCATTCAAATCAAGAGTGGGATTTTCTGCAGCACTCCAATGTATGCACAATTTCTTCTCCGGATCTGTTTTCCTCGACTAATGTGAGCTTGTTCTCCGTAGGGCCCCGGATAGCCCAGGCCTGTCCTCCCTACCCCAACCAGACATCCCTCAGCCTTTAATTGGAGAGGAGTAGCTACCTAGCTAGCGCAGCACTGGGACCCGATCTGTGGCCACTGAGAATGCATTAGCATTAGCATTGCAGCGGACTGACCTGTACATAATGATAACCTCAAGCTCTGGCCACTGGGAGCAGCCCCTGTTCACACACACACACACACACACACTCCACGCACACACATGCACACAGATACACACTCCCTGCCCCTGTCTTCCACACGCAGTCACGAAAACAAGCAAGTGTAATGCAGCCCCAGCGGTGGGCTGCTCCACTATCTGGGGGGGGGGGGGGGGGGGGGGGATCAGTTGCCGCCGTTCGGCTGAAAAGTGTGTGTAATGAACTTGAGTTCCATTGATCGGGACTGAGAGTACAGAACCGGGGGCTGTTTGTCCCAGAAGGGCTGCCGTACTGCTGCTCGGTAGCCCCTCATAAATGTTTGAGAGGCCTCAGCCGCTCTAGATCCACGCTACCTGGGTTTAGATTCTCTGTTACAACACATACAGACACACACACACACACACACACACACACACACACACACACACAAACACATCCAGGTTGATGCTGATGATGGATGGATGGCCGGTCGGTCGGTGCTGGTGGTTGAGGGGATCGATCGTTATTTGATGACATTTAGGTGGTGTGTTGCATGTGTGTGTTTTTGTGGACACTGGACGTGTTCAAAGAGATTTGAGAGAAGTGCAGATGTTTGCCACTTTGTATTTGTGGGAAAATCTATTCAGCGTGAGAATTTCAGATAAAAACTTCCCTGCCTGTCTTACATTCTCCCTTTTAAGTCTCTGTCCAGGCGCAGAGGCTGATGTTTGGAAGCGTGTGCTAATTTGTTTGGCGAGCTATACCTTCCTATGCTGTACCCCTAAGCTCCAAGGCCCTCAACTGGCCCCTGTAAGCCCCCATATGTTCCACACATGATTGATATTACTGCAGATATCACTTAGAAAACACCTGACGTGCGAGGCGGACCATCCGCGCCTCCTTTTGACTGCTAAGTATCAGCTGACGGGAGGTCCTCTGCGTTATGCAGCCGGTAATAAAAGTTGAGCATTGATTTTCTGTAGCTGCTTGTAACTGTTAATGTTGAGACATCAATAGCCAAAGCAAAGCGCTGGTGCCTTAATAGGAGACCGAGAACGTGGAGGGTGCGAGCAGAGGCTGACTCTAAATCACAGAATCTATCCCTGCCGATCGATAGGACAGTAACTGCAAGTGTCCCTCTGCTTTCCTAATGTTTTATAATAAACTGACAGCCTGTAATAAGGCCAAGGGAGAGGGAGAATGAGAGGGAGGGAGGAGAGATGGAGGGCAACAGTTTCTCCATAGCTTACCCGTCTTAAATCACCCCACATGGGAGTGGAGCAGAGAGGGAGGTAGAGGGGAGGAAAAGTTTTTTTTTTTTTTTTAACAAAAAAAAAAAAAAAAACTTTTACAGAAGCATTTGTCTGGTTGTACTCACTGCTCGGGTAGTTAGTGAGTGTATTGATGGAGGGGAGCAGGAGTTTAGAGGGTATGTCCTGTATTGCTTGAGCTGTGCCAGTGAGTAAAAGTGTATTAAATCCTACTGCCACCATGCAGCCGTCACCATATTCAGGCAGTGCAGAGCTGGGCCGCACGTGTTATGACTCTTACTGGGTGTGGGCTGTGTTGAAATTCACAGAGATTACTACTCTTGCAACACTTCTAGTAAATGGTGAGAGAATTTGCTGCTGCTGTATCACTCTGTTGTGTTAAAGTTGCATGCTTTGGATCAATTTTGCTTGTGTACTGATAGTGCTTGTTCAAACCAAAAAAAAAATGTTGTTACTCCATTTTTTTGTTTGTCTCAGCTTCCATTTTTTTTAAAAATAGGATGATCGTCACCTACATGTACTGTATACTTTACATGAATTGCCATGATTCTCAAGTCTTTGGAGACCTGGAGATTAAATACCACATATCTGTATTTTTAAATGTGAAACATGCAGATCCTGCTGTTTATTCTTTCTATACTGTGGTTTACAGGAGTATTTAATCCCCATTAATATGTTTAATTAGGTTACCATCCTGACTAGCTGGCTCTGCTCTCTCTCTCTCTATCTAGCGGGTCCCCACTGAAGAACAACAATAATGTGGCTTTTTTTTTGTCTTATCACCATATTTATCACTTAATACTGAGGTCTATCCATTTACAAATCCCCCTCCAAACAAACCCCCCTATTGTGCTGCTTTACTCTTTGATAATTGGCCTTGTTTGAAACAAGATAAAGACCAGTGTCCACATAATCACCATATAAATCCTGGTAAGATAATACCTAAAAAGAGAAGAAAAGAGGGCAAGCTTGTAACTGTAAATTAGAAAGATACTTTGGAGATAATCTGGAGAATGTCGAAATCCATAAGGAAACTGTGAGGTATCTCAGGCAATAACACCGAGGCTCAAGGGACACTCAGGTCAGGGGTGAGCGTCAGTGATCCTCAATATCCCTGCCGCCGCCACAACTCACCACAACTGCTGCTTAATGACAACAGCCTGCAGCATTGCCAGGTAATAGTGGCAGGCTGGAGACCTGGAGCATTTATTGCTTGATAAAGTCTGAAAGCCTTTTAGGCAGCCTCATTACATGGAATTCCCTACAAAGTGGCAGCCAGCATCAGAAGGCGACTGCTCGCCATGTTATTTTTCTTAGGCTAAAATGGACAGAAAATAGGCGGAAGTATTAGGTTCATTGCTTTAGGGCACACTCTCACCTACTCCTGATGAGATGAAAGAAAATGAAAGAAAAGTCAGGAAATTCAAACATGATTAGCTGGGTTTGGCTCTGTCGGAGACAAAGTTTGAGTGACTTTTTTTTTTGTTTGTTTCCTACATTAAAATGATGCCTGAAGGAACCTGATGGTGGGTAAAAAGATTTGTTTGAAAAGTAGATGAGAGTCCAATACTTTTCAATCAACACGAGTTTGCCGAGCACTTCACCAAGCTTCAAAACAGAGTGATGAAAAAGCACTAGATGCAGTCGCTCTGTGCATGGATTGCACTTTATGAACCTTATACATACATTTATAGTCTTAGTCCCACCGCAATCTACTGCATTTTCCATTACTGCTGTCATTGCACCAATCCAGTCACTGAGTCTGTAACTTGTGGGACACACAAGCATTCGTTAAGCATAGGGGCTGCATCCCTGTACACACACACACACACACACAAACACACACACACACACACACACACACACACACACACACACATACACTATGGAGTTGGCTATGTTTCGTGCTACATTTCACACACATGCGTCATATAATATCTGGGTCTTTTCTCATGAACTTCTAGTGAGGCAAAAATCACATCTGTGACAATTGTAATACTTTTCTTGTGGGATTGTATGTGAGCTAAAACATTTGACATGTGAAATGTCTAATGAAGTCCTTTTTACGTAACCCAAACACAACATACAATCACTGTTCTGACTTGTGTACTCACATGTATTGTATATTTACCTAAGCCCTATAATCCGTCTTATTAGTTTTTATAATAAGTTTTAACTCTAGATGTGTGAACTGTTTTCTGTTCCCAGATGGGATATGAGCCCCCATGGAATGAACAGATTTTTGACCCCACAACATAGGAGTATTGGTAGAGGCAGGGTTGGGTAGTCTTTTAATTCTGATGTTTCTTTAACTTAGGAAGTTATTTGTACTTGTTTGTTTTATGGTTGGCACCTGTATTTCAAGTAAAGGTTAAATTGATGAAGCAAAACTACCTTAATTCTGGAAATATAAATGTTTTATTCGTTGATCCTGTTTCCTGGTCACTCTGGACAGCCACAACTCCTGTTGAGTCCCGTAGGCCAGAGCCCAACAACTGACAACATACTCTATTTGTGTACTGATCAGGTCAAAGGTACTCATGATGACTCCATTCTGTTCACTTACAGCCCAGCAGAAAGCTCGGCTCCCATACAAAGCAAGCAGCACAAAAAGAGGAAAAAAATATGCTTATTATGTTGTTTTTAATTAAGTTGTGCAAGTTATACGCCCCATTGTTTGGCCCTTACATTGGTCTCAATGGATGTAAATATTGAACAGTCGCCGCCTTCCGATGTTAATCAATCCCCGACCGAATTCTAAATGATTCGGTTCGTTTCAGGAAATGAATATTTGCCAGGCTTTGCGGGAGGAGAGGGGGAGAGCGGTGTACATGAATTAGCCAGCTTCCCCGATCAGGGCATTGATTCTGAGCAGCCGCGGCTGTTGCTTAATTAGGACATACCTGTCTGGGAATTGTGTGTGTGTGTGTGTGTGTGTGTGTGTGTGTGTGTGTGTGCGTGTGCGTGTTTTCTCTCCTTGTGCAGAGAGACAAATACGGCCTGATAGAGAAATAGAGAGAGTGATAATGCTTGTCTTTTTTCATCAAGGTTAATCACGTTTGCTGTGTTTGTGTTGTTGTCAGCAGATTGGTGTCTGACCTCGCAGTGCATGAAACAGAAAGAGTCTGTCTTCAGTGTGTGGCGCACTAAACATACTAATGAACAACCCATCCTACCATAGGTGTAAGGGGGGGATGACACCATTTACCCACCTCTCAAATGCTGAAGTAGGATTGAGGCAGACCTTACACCTGGTAACGCACCAAAACTAGTCTCCCTCGCTATGACTGTTCTGCAAATATCATCTAACATCTAGCTCGTTTTGTTTTCGCCTGTTCTGTTTTGTTAACCGTTGCACTGCCATATTGGTGCCATTGTATACTGTTAACTCAGCGTGACCATCAACCTACCACCCATTCATGCTTAGCAGGAGTTAAGACAAATGTGTCCCTCGTGTTGAAGATAGCACGCACACTGCAGGAGCCACTTTCACGGGGAAGAGTGTGAATCAGTGTAAAGACATACGACATCTTTTTTGAAATCTCATTTCAAATGAAAGATCACAAGTAGCAGTGGAGACAGAGTCATGGAGAAAGTAAAGAAGGTGCCAATGATTCAAGATTTTAAGAAAAAAGATGAAGGAAGACAAGAGAAAGACGCTGGTTCAGAACAAGCCCAGGAGTCAGGTGACAGAGAGATGCATAGGTTGCAAACTCTGAGAGAGCAGAAACACTGTTGAGGTCTCACTTCTAAATGCAAGATTGGAATCTGCTATAAAACACTGATCAATATTAATGACCATATAGAATTAAGATTGTTAGATAGATAAGATAGATATTGGTCGGTCTATCTATGCATCATCTTTCCATGTGGTAGCTGAGGTAAGCTCACCTTTATTTGACCACTACTGGAAATAAAGGGAAGCGGGGACATAATTTCATGACATAATTTCACTTCTTTTAATTACATTACAAGTTTAAATGACTGTAGTTAAGACATTTTAAGTAGGGTTGGAAAAAAAAACACTGAGTGAGGGAGGAAAAGAGATAAATGGCAGTTGAGATGTGGGAGAAGATAAACGAGGAGCGATAGAGGTGGATGTGAGGATGGAGTTGTGATAGATCGAGTTGTACAAAGATGGATGTGAAAATAAAAGAGAGAGAGAGAGGGAGCGAAAGGGCAGAGCAATGAGAGAAGAGACAAAGCAGAGGGCTGAATGGATGGTGAGGGATGGATGGGTGGGTGTGAGTCTCTAAGCTCCAGCCTCAGAGCCTGACTAATCACTTGACAGACAGTTTATGTGGTGCTGAGGCAGCTCTTGAATGACTGGCTGTCTTGGTTCTAATGAATGGACACTGATCTCTAATCACTGAGCTGGGGCCGGCATTAAACATCATTTTCAGCATGTTTTAGTATTTACTTCATTGCATTAATTGGATTTGAAAAGAGTCATATTGTATTAACGTAACCAAACAGCTTCAGGTATCAAGGTGTCATTTTCCCTGAGAGAAAAAATGTGAACATTTTCTATCCTTATATTTAATAGCAGAAAGAAATAGAAATATTTAATCAATCATTTTCTAAATAAAAATGCAAAACTTTCATTGGTTCCAGCCTCTCATATGTTAATATCTGCTTGGTTACTTTGTATTCTTTCTATTTTCTGACATTTTTTCTAACTAAAAACTAAATCAGTTCAGATCTGATTAATCCATCGTCATATCCAAATAACTTGATCAAGAAATTAAATAAGTCACATAAATGCCAGTGTAAGCAGATGGACTTTATCGATCAGTGTATTGCCAGAGTTTTGGGTTCGAGGCTTAAGATGGAATCCATCCAATTAATGTATAATAATAATTATACATTTGACATATTCATAGTTTATCAAACTCCCAATGTGACTTCTTTAAATCAGTCTATATAGGGGTTTGACTGTCACTCTCCCTACACAGAGCACAAATCAAACACAAACTTAAATTCTCTTCTTTATCAGCTTGTCACTGGCTTTGTTTCTGCTAAAGGCCCCGATGCTGGGACATTATTTAGGGCTATGTCCACAAATCTGCTCTCTCCGCTGGGAGCATTTACCACCCCACGCTGGTCTGGCAGCGACTCTGGTTCTCCTCTCAGCTTACAAGGACTGGCAGCACCTGTCTCACCCAATTACACCTGATGGGGTTTGACCTGCTGAGCTGGGTTAACTGGCTGCTGGCTGAACACTGTCTGACCTCTGTCACCGAGTCTGGTTCACTAATATGGAAACTGACTTTGCGCTGGCATGCGTCACGCACACATGTGCATGATTTTTTTTTTTTTTCGTTAAAGTTGATCAATAAATCTTGTTATTTTATTTTTTCCACTTACAAGTAAAGCTTTTACAGGGTTTGAGCTGGTTTTGAGCCACACAATATCAATGATGTTGCTCCTTTCAGGAAGCACACTTTTCTCCTTGGTATTTGAAATAAAATGCCTTTCCTCTATAACTTCATAGCTGGGAACTGCCAAGTACTATCTCAGATTTCTACTCAGTATGTCCATCAGTGCAGTTGGGAGTCAACCCCGCCTAAAATTTGGAAGAAGAGAGCCCTTTTTTCACTTTTCTCAGCCTGAGTTTGAACTTGTGACCCATTCCTTACCTCTGGTGCTGATCTGTCCCCTGGTCATATACAACAACCTGTCAGTCTTTCTATTAGGCCTTTGAGCCTTTTAAAGAAAATCAAAGAGCCATTAACAGTGGTCAACAACTCGTAGTAATCCTTTCCTGAACTCTGACCCAAGCACCACTCACTCTCTCTCTCTTCCATTTTGTGTGTCTCTTGCTCAACACACAACCATTCCTCACAGTCCTACAAACACTTAAGAGATCAATGCTCTAAGAATGATAATCTCATCCTTGATAAAGGGTGAAAGACTTCACTTAAGACAGGGGAAAGTTATAGAAAGAGAGGGGGAAAGAAAATATAAAAATAAAGGTTTGAAGACAAGTGTCTCCCCTCAGCTGGAGTGACATCTATATCCCTGTCTTTATCGACAGCTGGATTAACTAAGAGCTCTTCTGGCAGGTAGGAGGTGACTGATTGTCCATCCACAGAAGGAGAGATAGAGAAGGAGAGGTTTGAAGATAGAGGGAGAAATATTGAGAAAAAGGAAGACACACACAGAATGATAGGAGAAGAAAAAGAGGCCGGGAGCAAGAGGAATGAATACAGACTGCATCACTACCTCCATGACTCTCATGGGAGAGCTAGTTTTAATAGGGGTACTAGTAATACTTTGAGTGCAGTCATAGTATAGTATTAGTGATACACTTGTGTTGCCAGACAGGAGCATCGATATTAAATAATTCTGCAAAACCCCAGAATATGTCCAGTGCCAATGTTTTTAAAATCACGGCAGCTACAGTACAGTCAAAGTTATGGTAAGATCATTCTTATGCCAAATAAAACTATGGCTATGTATGGCTTAAAGCATTTAGTTAAGGTTAGAGAAAGGTCGTGGTTACAGTTAACGAGGAAGCGAATGTTAAGTCCGTTAAGTCACGAAATCTGGTCTGATGCAACCTCCACGCCTTTGCTTTCATACATGGCTACACTGCATCTCACAGTGGCACAGTATGTTAGATGCAAACTGGTGAGGTGCAGGATCATTAAAAGTAGTTGTAGCAACAGTTGCAAGAGTGATGTCCTCATATTCAAGCAGTATCTGCAACAAAAGTAGCATTGTCACAACAAGTAAGGCGACAACAGTTACAGTTTCCAGTATCAAACCTGTCATACTGATTAAACCCATTTACTGTGTATTAGCTTCAGCTAAGAGTGCAGTAAACCAGTGTTAGGGATGCAATAAAGCTAATAAAGAGGGAGCATTTAATCTTTTAGTTGAGCAGTCAGTGCAGAGCTACTTTCATGCCTCATTTCACTACAATCCTTATTAATTGGCTCTGCTTGTTGGGCACAGGCAGCTTTCTAAACATACACACAGATGCATGAATACACACCTGCTTTCCCACTGCCACGCACATTATGCACATCCCTCAGGTAAACGTATGTATCGCATCCCTGTCACGGCCATCACACACACATACACACACACACACATACATACGCACACACACGTCTCTGTTCAGCTGCGTGTTATATTAATTAAATCATTTCTAAATCTACCGGCTTTACGTTGCTCAAGCCCCTCCCTATCCCTCATCCTCCCTCCCCGCCACCGGCATCACCTCCACCTTCTCCAGCACTGATCCCCTCAGCCAGCTCTACGGCATCCGTGTCGGGCTTCTTTTGCAGGAGGAGGCCCGGGCAACGCCGGAGAACAGGCACTGCCGGGGGCGATACATATCCCTCAGGTGAGCCTTTCATTATGGATGATGTTTCTGCCAAATTATTTAGACCCTGAGCCCCAGCAACACCCCCATCCCACACAAACAAAACGCATCCATGCACACAGACATACACACTCCAAAGCCCCACTGAAATCCATCCCATCCCTCCCCTTTTTCTTCGCTGTACCACAAACAACACTAACACAAACATTAATCCTGCCTGATTACCTCGGTGTGTGTCTGTGTGTGCGCACTTTTGCCAAGCAGTTCATTAGTCCCTCTTTCTTTGTTTAGAGGCAGTAAGGAAGTGAAAGCGTGACCCTTGTGGATTACAGATGGATGGAGGGAGGGGTAGCCAAAGAAAATATTCATCATATGTATGCTACTGTTTCTGCTCACAGTGCCAGAGTGGGGACAGGCTGAGTGAAACTACCTGGACATCATTGGCTTCAGTAATGCAGAATGTTAAAAATGAGCGTGCGCACACACGCGCATGTGCGCGTGTGTGTGTGTGTATATCCCTCAGAGGCCATTTGTTGCAGACTTGTTAGGAAAGAGACAGAGATGACAGTCTCCTGGCAATGTCTGACCTCGGTTTAGAGAGTAGAGAGCAGATTTGGGATCTGAACACACACACACACACACACACACACACACACACACACACACACACAAACACACAAACACACACACACACACACATATGAATGTTACCATTCTCTTCATCCCTTAACTCATTTAGCTACTTATCCCTTCCACTTCCCTCCTTTCCTAATCCCATGGGCTCGGCTCCCTCCCACCTTTCTATCTCAAATGCTTTGCGATACCTGCCTCCCACCAATTCCCACTCTCTCCCACTTCAAGATCCTCCTATCTCCTCCTTCTCCTTCTTTCCTTCCTCCCTTCTCCCCTCCTCAGTTGATCTCTGTGCCCTCCAATTCCCCTCCTTTCGCGTCTGACCCTCCAAAACTCAATCTGAGAGAAAAAACCTAAAAATCGCCTTTGAAAGAAACTCCCTTTCCGTTCCATCTCCCCAAACCTCAATGTCTCATGCACTTATTTTCAACCACCCAGCTCTTGTCCTCCCTTGTTTCCAGCTGACTTACTCAGTTCATGGTTCCCAATCATACTGTACGATCATACATCCTACAAACATTATGATTCATTACATATAATGTTATTGATCCAGGGATTGATGCTTATTCCAAAAATGGATGCTAAATTCCAAAAATGTAAATGATTCATATTCATTTTAGACCAACTCATACTGACATAGCTACCCCTCTCTCAATAGTAGTTTGTAAACCTTGCAGAAGAACCAAGTGAGTTACCTCCCTCACTTCCTTCCTCCCTCACTTTCTCTTTTGTCCCTCCCAGACCACTGGTCCTTTCCTTCCTCCCCTCCCCTCCTACACCCCCCCCCCCCCCCTTCCTCCTAATGCCCCTCCCTCCTGTAGATCTTTTACAAGTACCACATCTTCATCCTCTCTTAAAGCATTTAAATTGCATTTAAATTAATAACTAAATTGATTCCTGGAAAGGTACCCCCTCCCTTCCTCCAAAAAAAAAAAAAAACAAAACATTAGAGCTTTAGAGACTCACCCAGGCTGAAGAGGACCAGGAACTTGAGGCAGACGAACTCCCGCTGGTCTAGCTGCAGGGAGCGCAACTTGGCCACTAGCTCCTGGGCGTGGCTCAACAGGTTGTTGAGGGTGGCTCCTGCCTGCGAAGCAATCACTGCATAGTCCACCTAGAATAAGCAGGGAGAGAAACGGAAGTAAGACTGTGTTCAAGCAAAAGCGCCGAGGCCAGAAACACCCTTGGATGAAAGATACTCTGTGGAGTTTTTGACCATCAGTATAGTCTAATACAATGCCACAGACTTTCATTGAGTCATCCAAGTTGCATTCAATATTCATACGTCAGCAATGTGTAGGGTAGCTATGCTATCCTGCTATAAAGATAACATTATGTGTAGCTGCAGCAGACTTAATACATATTAGACTTCCCAGACAGCTTTGGTCTGTCTGTCAGAGAGTGAGACACTGGTGGATATTTTAAAACAGCAGATGCAGGCAGAAGATTTTTTTTCCAGTTTAACTGTATTTTGTGACAACATGCTGTGGGCATATGGAGAGAGCATGAGAGTTCACATCCGACTAACTAGACCTGCCAGATTTGACTTCTCTCTTTCTTTTCTTTTCGTTTCTACAGTAAACCAGAAACATGCTGAGGCATGATATAAAACACAGATAGATAGATAGATAGATAGATAGATAGATAGATAGATAGATAGATAGATAGATAGATAGATGTCTGATAAACCCATCTTCTTTATTTCTGACCCTTTCACTCGTTCAAACACATACATACACACACACCTTTTTCCAGGTGCTCCTCATAACTGCAGCCGCAGCACATTTGTCTTGGAGGCAAGTCCTCAGCTGCCACTCACAGTAAGCAGGACCATATTAAATTTTTATATTTATTGACAATTCATTACCATAATTGACTGCGTGAGGGTTTCCAGGGGAAGGTAGATGTTGGCGTGTGCAGTTCCTAAAGCTCAGGGAGGAAGAAGGTCCCTGCGAGCTCCCATTTGCAATTAAAAACAGCCTGGATTTGGAATTTATTTATCGTGTAAATAGGATGATTGGAGCCTGTTTTTCATCTGTCTGAAGAGGGGTCAGAGTAAATGTTAACAATGCACCATGTTTTTCATCTCTTTTTTGTCCTCTTTCCTCCCTTTCTTGCCTTTTTCTTTTACTACACCATTCTTAATATACTACTCTACCTCTCTACTTTAACTCCTTTGTCCCACTCTCTTTCCCTCTTGCCACCTTCGAGACGGTAAGAGTTATGACTCTGTGAGAAGCAGACACTGCCCCCCTTCCAAGATGTCAATCAATTTACATAAAATCAACTGTGCATGAAATAACTTCATTGAAGGATTGGACTGTTGATAGTGATGCCTTGGGTTATTGCTTCCTAGCCCTAAGTAAAAAGAGAGAAGGAAAAAAACGCTATAATGTCGCTATAGGAGACTTAGCACTAACCCTGGTGACCTGTGTATCCATCAATCAATCAATACTACTTTATTATCCCTCCTGGAGAGACATAGAGTAAATATATGAATAAACCTTCAAATCTTAACCCATCATGAATACGATGAACGATCTTAGCTGAACATTAAAGATGAGTGTGGAAGGTGAGATCGGTTTGATGCGTACAGGGGTTTGATGTGTGTAGAAAATGTACCTTGTTTGAAAGCACAGAAATCTGCGGCTAGCTGAGGAACGTCTGTTTTTGCATTTCTTCATCATTTGAATTTCATGTACACCAGGAGCGTTGTGCTATCAAAATATCAGGATTTTCATACTGAAAACTGGTAGCAAAGCTGCAAGGCCTTGTTTAATCATTCAGCAGCTCAGTCCGGTCTTTGTCATTTCATGTTTGCATGCATTTTGACAAGTTCCACTTTGCATTTGGTCGTATGACAGGATAGAGAACAAGCCTCCTTTCTTCACTTAAACCCAAAACTGAAAAAAAAAACACTCATGGCCATTTCTCACTGCTTTTGGTGACATGATGATATGCAGCAGTACAGAAAACGAAAGCCAGAGAAATTTGAAAAAGACAGGAATTAGCAAGCAACATAAGGGCAAGAGAATGAGCAAGACAGAGAGCAAATGACAGGCTATAACAGTAAATCTGCTGCTACCATGGATTTCTTTTCAAAGGTCAGTATGAGTGCAGCATATGACTGACGAGAGCAGCTTGATTCAAAGCAAAAGGGGAGAAACATCTGTCTAAACTCTCCATCTGAACAAATCCTCTCTCTTCATGTCATATTTTTCTAAAAAGACGTGAAAATATCTGCCAATGTGAGGACATCAGTGGTCAGTGGTTCCCAATGCAAACTTTGTCAACTTCAACTTTTATGATAGAAAAATTGCCTTTTTGTAATTGATCAAAAAATGATTAACAAATATACTTGGTCGTGCTATTTTAGGTGTGTTTTAACAGAGTCAGTCTTCACACAACCTTGAAAAATTATACATTGTTTAAAGGCTCAAAGTCTCTTGATTTCATCTGTGAAGCACGTATTAAACTGCTACAGCTGTAAGAGACTTTTCTACCATGATTGTGGCTCTTTAACTTTAACTTTAAAACATAAGAACACACTGAGTCATGCCTTTTCTTACTGGGCCTGGTAAGTTATTTAAGTCATGTGGTACAGCCACATTGTCAATCTTTTGAGCTCAAACTTTTTGACGGTTAAAGTACAAGGATATCTGTCTTAACCCGCAGAATAAAGTTCAATCCCTCTCTCTGAGCTTTAGCGGAAAATGAATGAAATGAAAAGTAGAAAATCGCAAAAACTTCAGTACAAACAAGAAAATGGCTGGGGGTGAAAAAATAATATTATAATGTATTATTATAGTATATTATTTCATGACAATATGTAACATCATATACACCAATATGATTAGCATATTGTAACAATTAAGTTATTACAGTGCAGTATGTTGGCCCGAGCAGTCATTATGTGGTGTGTGCGTGTGTGCGTGCATGCGTGTGGCATTTGCTTTGGGTGATGCTGCTACTGTGGTCTAAATATCCCTGGTGTTATCACTGTGCTGTCACCCCTGGCCAGGCAGAGAATAATAGGAGATAATGAACTGTTTCAGAGCCTCTCTCTCTCCCTCTCTCTCTCTCTCACACTCTCACACACACACACACATACACACACATTCCCCACTGCCCCCCCAAACACCAGCTGTTCATTAACCAAAGTATGCAAACGAAACCGCCGTCCTGCACCTCCCCTGACTATCAGCCCCTCCTCCTCCTTCTTCTTACTGCTCTAGTCTCTTCAAACTGCCCTCTCCTCTTCGCCTCATCACCTCCTCCCTGATCCCTTCTTCTTCCTCCTCCTTCTTCCTTCTCCCTTCTCATACCTCCATCTCTTTTCCTCATACGATTCTTTCTACGTTCTTTTTTCTTTCATCTAGGTCGATCACCATTGCCTTCTTCGCCTTTTCCTTTTTGCCTTTCTTTCTCCTTCTCTTTCCTCACTCCTTCTCTGCCTTTCCTTCTTCGTCCTTTCTTCCTTCTCTTTTCTCTACAGACCTCTTTGTCAGTTTTTCCTCTTCTCCCTGCCACTGTCCCTTAGTCAGTCCTCCATCTCTCCTCTTATATTTTCCTCCTTCCTCCCCGTCATTATCACTTCTCGTCCTTTGTCCTCTGGCTCAATCGATTTCTTTCACTCCCACATCTCTTCTCTCCATCCCCTTCCTTTCCTTTCGCGATTATTGGGCAACCATCCTCTTCCACTTCTGTTTGACTTCCTCCTCCACCATTTCTCCTACTCTCCACCACCTGTTACCCAAACATCTCTCCTTCTCTTTGGCTCTTCCTTCTTCCCTCTTCCTTTCCTTGCTGGTACTCAGTACACTTGCCTTGCTCCAATATTTAATCCGCTATCTATTGTTGTAAAAGATTTTGTTTAAGAGCAATCTTTTGGGGAGCCAGCCAATCAATAATTAATGACTTTTCATCTCACTGACAGCCACACCACTGGTCAGAAGCCTATTCATGATGGGAAGTGTCATGTCTTTGTTTGTAGTCTTGCCTGTAAGTGTGCATGTGCATGTGTACTCTTTTTATTTGGAGGTGCATTATTCTATCTTTCCTATGTGTGTGCATGAGATAATGCACGCGCATACATTCAGTTTTTGTTGTCTCTGCAAAAACAGAACCACACCATCCTGATACAGTAAGTATGCGAGCCATTTGGGCCTCTGGCATCAGCTCCCACCAACTCCCTTAAAGGCTCCAGTAAAACAAAACACCACACTTAGCCACATTTTCTTTAATCTGCCCACCTACTCACTATGTTGCAGCCTGCGTAACTAAGTGCTTTATTTACCTACATGCCGGAGTCTTCATATACTGAGATAAAAAAAAAAAAATGCAAAATTGATTCTCCTGGTGACATTAGTTTATATCTATAAACATAATCTATTTTTAATGAGGCAGGGACTCCTGTGTGGCTGAGTGATCAATAACGCTTTAAGGGAACTGTTGAGATGTAGAGGGTCCCCTGAGGAGCAGCTGATGCATGGTCGGCAGGGTTGTAGGAGGAAAAAAAGGAAACGGTGGAGGTAGTTTCCAGGGTGGAATTTAACCGACTCACCTGCTGTCCGGTGACCAATAGGATAGAGCCCTCCTTGGCGTGCACCACCTGCCGGAAGACGTGGTCGAGGATGAGGAGTTCACTCCAGCAGTTCTGGAGCAGCTTCATCTGGTCGTCCACCTAGTCACAAACAAAAACATCAGTTCAACTATTTGATTTTCTCCTCCTACACAGCCGTAACGACACTTCCTGTTAAGTAATTTTTTTTATTTTTTTTTATTTTGTGTCAGCCCCTGTAGAAGGTAAAGTTTGTCAGTATAGATGAGTTTCTGTGTGAGTTGTGCACACATGCAGATGAAAGCTTATGAGGGGATCAACACGGAGAGTTGTTTTTGTGACACAGGCTATTGAGCAAGAAAAGTCTGTTAAAGGTAAGACCAGTCATTCAACTTATGTTTATGGCTGTTCAATGAATGCTGCAATGGGTTATCAGGCTAGTTGCTTTGGTGACCAGTTTGACATCAACATATATCAACACAGGGACGAATGCTGCACACCAATTCTCAAAATTATTATTATTTTTTTTCTGGTTTCCAGCCAGTGGCTTCATTTGGAAATATTAAAAATGTATGTTTATAAGCTTACCTGACCTTGGACTGATTGTAAATGGGAAACTAGTGTATATGTACTTCGCTACTATGCAAACTGCTGATTTGTTGCTGCATCAACATCAACATCTCAAATCTCTTTACATGTAATGTAGGCTACGTAGTGGATAAAATCATTCTGAAAATTTAGTTTTGAATGCTGGTAATAGATGGATATCCTTGAAGAAATAAAAGTTAATTTTGTTATTTTAGTTTTATGTTTGAATAAGTAACAGTTATGTCTTGTTATACTCTGTATAGCTTAAGCTTTAAAAGTCTCCAGTTCAAACACAAAGGATAAAGTCAAGTGTCCCTTCCTCAAAATAAAAAGTTGAGGCACAGTGTCAGCCTCAGGAGCTCGAAAATATCACAGGCAGCTGTTTGCAAGGTAAGCTTGCTCACAGGTCAATCGCTATTGATCAGTTGCACACCATGGGCATTGTTTTTTTCAACCTTACACAAAGCTCAAAAGTCCCCTGTACACACTCTAAAGCTTTCTCATGTGAACCTTTCCACACTCAGTTAAGCACTTTGCTACGTGCCTGATTTAACAATGTTGCCAGCTTTATCTGTTTGCCCATTGCCAGCAGTTTCTGAGTGATTCCTCAGATGATAATGATTAAGTAGCCACCCCCCACCCACCCGTCCTGAATGCCAGCCGCTGGCTCCCAGGGACCTGCCAGGTGAGCTTGGGAAGCTGACACAGGTGAAACGGTTGGTTTGTGCACCAAAAACAACCCCCTCTATTGTAACCGCTACTCTCTTCCCATGCCGGGCTGTGTTAATCATTACTCCACATAGCCACGCTCACAAAAAAAGGCCACATTGAGAAGGAAGGAATGAGGAAAATGTATGAGAGGTTCTTTCTCCTTTCTTTCCCCCTTTTTTTTCTGTCAACAAACATTGTGCTCTTTGTGGTATCTTTGGGAACGATGTGTCTTTCTGGGCACACTGCGGTTTTGTGGTGATGTGAATTACTTTGTTGCTTCGAGTCTGTGAGAACGGTCTGTGACGTTCATCGCCAATGTCAACCACAACTCGCAGGGTGAAGAATGTGGATCGATGTTATAACTTTGTGACACAGGCAGGTGCAGCGTGAACACTGCTGAAAGGAATTTCTTTTTCGTGCTGTCTGGATATTGTACAGGGATTCATTTGTCAAAATCTGCAGTGACCCCAGGCACTAATTTGTTGTCAACAACTCTAGCTCTGCCAACAAGCATCAAACGCTTTATTACCTTGTATGACACGGCACTGGCTGCGGCCAAGTCTGTTGCTTGTTGGTTAGGATTGTTTTGACTGGTGATCGGGGGGGGGGGGGGGGTAAAACAGTGTCTAAAACAGTGTCTGTTTACCTTTCAGGTAGTCATAACAATAGCTGTGCCATAACACTGACGCAGTGAAGCCAGATCATACACACAGTTGGAGGACATGAACACTTGAGGATGCACGACTTTGGTTGTCTTTGGCAACAGCTGACATTTGGTAGCAGTCCTTTTAAATACTTCTTTTGCTTTTCTTCTGACTATTTAAACCCAATATGTAGGAAAGTGTTTTTGCGTACCCAACCACCATGCCTCTGTCATGCCTGCACTGAAATAAATTGTTCCCAGAATATGATAAAGGAATGGTGTAGTGAGATTATGCAGCAACAAATCCCAAAAGTAGTCTTGGAATGTCCTACATCTCCCATTTCTCTTTTATCAGTGGAAAATCTGACACAATACAACAAAGCTTCAGTGACCTTTTCAAACATTTTTGACAGTATCACGGCCTCTTTTTTGTCTCCCTCCCCCTCCTTTTAATACATCTATTTTTTGTGGTCCCATACTGGAGGCGTGTCAAGCACAGGACGAAAGCAAAATTCAAATGCCTTCATTAAAACCATCAGAGCGCAAGGAAGGTAGTCAAAGGAGGGAGTTCTCTGTGCTGTGCCCCAATCCTCTTCTCTTCGTCCCTCCATCTAAGGACCCTGGAAGAACATGTAACCGTGTGTGTGTGTGTGTGTGTGTGTATGTGCGTGTGTGTGGACGGATGGGTACATGTAAGGCCCAGGCTCTTCAAAGAACCCCCCCTGCATGTCAGTGAAGCTGGCAAGTGTCGGGGTCCTCATCAAAGGGCTGTCCTCAGTCTGCCTGCCTGGAAGCTCTTCTCTGACAAGAGGCCTGGGTCATCAAAGAGGGGCAGCTCAGAGGGGATGACGGCGGCTGATAGGAGCCTAGACGAGGGCAGGGGGACACCCGCCTGGAAGAGGGGGACTGGTGACAGACAGGCAGGCGTGAGGGCAGGCCAGGGGTTGGGGTTCAGTTTGCTGACCTTTTAAGTGCCAGCGACACGAGCTGTTTCCCTGACAAGCTCTTCCTTTGCTCTGTCAAATGAGCAACATTCATGGCGCCTGATCTTACAAGATCTGCTGCCTGCTCACTCAGATAATATGAACTTTATGACATGGAGTTGACGACCGATTCGTCTTGTGTTGTTGTGCAGGCAAGTCTTGAACACTATCTCCGTGCAGAGACGATACAGTCAGTAAAACACTGGCTGATTGCCAGTGGCCGATTGATGATCTTTAAAACTGATTTATTCAGGACATGACACTACAAAGTTCAAACAAGCAGCTTGTTGAACTACACAGGGGCAATAAAACAGATGACATATTTAGTTGGTTAATTCTTATCTCACCCCATAGTCATGGAAAATTAAGATAACACTGCCAGTTGTTACTGTTTCCAGCAATGTTGACTCATTGACTCAGGAAACAAACTTGTTGTGCTGTTGTTTCTCACTTCCCCCATTTTTCTAGGTGATACACAACACACTTATTATCACTGTTTGCCATTTTATGACTAACAATGGATTACTAACATAAAACTGACAAAATAACAAACAAAGCTTCAGTGACCTTTTCTAAGGGTTTTAACAGTATCATGGCCTCTTTTTTCTCTCTCCTCCTCCTTTCCATACATGTATTTTTTTGTGGTCCCACATCAGAGGCGCCTCAAGCATAGGACAAGAAGCAAAATTCGAATGCCCTCATTAAAACTATCAGAGAGCAAGGAAGGTCATCAAAGACAGACATAATGAATATAAATAAATTGAATACAGCCTATTCATTTAGTTTCTATAAATAAACACTTTTCTTTCTCACTTGATTACATTAGAATAAATACAATTGTCATGCTGGTCTGATGTCTTTTAGCACCTGTGCTGCTTTGACAATACAGAAATATAACCCATACAGTTCGTCTCTGTATGCCACTGTAAAACTGCAACCAAACCAACTGATGAACATTAATGTTTATCTCTCTCAAAACAGAGGCCTTTCAACACTTATCCATGTCAAAACCTTTCAAAATACGAATTTAGCTTTACAGTAACAATTCAAGAAATAATTCACAGCAATATCAATGAAGGTGTTTGCTTTTTTTGCTTCCAATGTGCACATTTTGACAATCCCAAGTTTTTACCTGTCCTTGGACGGAGTAAATCGCATTATAAGGTTTTAACTTCTAAGGTTCATGCTCATGCAGAAAAAACACTCCCCAGAAATCACTTCAAACTGGCCTCAAAATCCACATTTAATGCTACTTTTCAAGGTGTGATCTATTTAATATTTTAATATTATCACCAGTGTTTGGTTAAAAAAAAAAAAAAAAGAGAAAAATTCCAAGCAGGAACTTCTACTTGCAGCAGCCAGCAATGAAAAATACATATCCTCCAAGAAACCAATTTAACACCTTTATGATCGTTCAGGCGAGTGGGATCAATGCCCGGATCAATCGCTTAGCCCATAGCTTTTGTTCAAAACCACTGGCTGAGATTAATGGGATTTTCCAGAGAGAGAGTTAGAAAAAGAAAGAGAGTGCGGGTGAGGGGGTGGGGGTGGGGGGGCAAATGAAAGTGCCAGACAGGGAATGAGAGAATGAGAAAAGACTTGGGGGAAATTGAGAAAATAAAACATAGAGATTAAGAGCAGATATTCCCTCCATTTCTGGGCAAATGTAAATTAATTGGAAATGGAGCATTCAGACGCTCCCTGACAAAAGTAATGTTTATTCATAGCCCCCTGCTAAGAGTAGAGCAATTATCATGGTGTGTTGAGTCAAAACAGGCCAATGTAGTAGAATCTCTTCCCCCCTTTCTTGTGGCCGGGTTTTGGTCTAGTGCCACGAGCATTGTTAAGCTTCGTACGGTACGGCGGGCTTTAACGAGAGTACACAGCTGGATCTGATTTTAATAAGTAGTTCCATTTTTGATGTGGCCTAATGAACAGATTAATGGAATCTCCTTCTGTGGAGCCTTAATGAATGGAGAGAATCTGTTTTTTTTTTTTTTTTTTTGACGCAGAGGGGGGAACAGACACACACGCAGACGATGAGTTTATCTGCCTCAAACGACTTGTACATAAACAATAGCTGTGCTTCTGTCTTTCCGTCTTCTGTTTCTCTCTGCTGGACAAGAATCAATGCTGTCTACTGAGTACTACAGGTGAGGTTTGAAGCTGACATCAATGCTCATGCGTCTCTAGCAGCCATCCTTTGGTGCAGTCCTGTCTTGGCATCTGTTCGCCTTGAGCCAAACAGGCCCTGTATTCACCTGGGAACAGGCATTAATTCACCTAGAACGGCGCCTGTTGTTCTCAGAGTGTTGCGAACACTTAATTATGCCGTGCTTGAACGTACTGTAGCTCATTTCCAGTTTAGCTTGGTAATTTAATTGAAAAGAGTCTCAGTGTGGGGTTCCATTGCCAACAATAGGATTTTGTTCAGCTAATTGGTCATCAGTGTTTCACAAATCATGAGGTGGTTGATACTTTTTCCTGTGGAAGCGCATGTAGCCCTGTTGACCTAAGCTCAAATTTTATTACCAGTGTATTTATTTGCATATTACCCTTCCTCTTGTCTCTAAACAAAGACCAAATTACAAAGGAGGTAAATTGTCCTTTAAAAAAAAATCATGTCACTTCAGCATCTTCAAACCTGTGTCTTATTTTAAGTCAAATAAAGCAGCAAATACCTACCGAATACCAATGCAAATCATTTCTAGCAGCCATAACTTTCAAAAGCCGCAAATAGAGTTGCATCCATCTGAAAAAATGGCGACGTGAGTGACTAAATCCCTAGGATGTTCCAGCTATGTGACCTGGTGGGTGGGGAGAGGTGGGCTTTGGGTTTCAATGTTACTGTTCAACAGACTGCAGAATTGAATGAGAATGAAAACGATTATCCCCCTTCACTCCCTCGCCCTTCCTTCACCTATTCCCAAACCAGCTCTTGTTTATCAAGGCATACAGTCCATTTGGGTGTCGATGCAAAGGTTGGCGGGGGTGATAAGAATGCTGGGAAAATGAGCAGGTGGCACTGCTAGCTGGGGGGAGAGGGCTGCTTGCTGAAGAGAGGAATGATAACATTGGTGATAATACGCTGAACAACTAAGATTCAGTAAAACTAAATTTGTCAGCCTGCAGACAAGGTTGGAGTGAAAAGCAACCAATAGTTCTACTACTCATACACCTGTTGGTCACCTGCCACGTTTGCCTGATAATGAACTGACTTTTAGGATGCAGGTTTTCCAGTGAACGTGCACACACACACACACACACACACACACACACACACACACACACTGTTGTTTCAATAACAAATGAAAGACATTTGAAGCTTTCTTGCTATTGATGCTTGGACAATAGTTAATGTGCAGTACGTCCTTCATTCGTACGATCAAGGTAAAAGTTTGCCTTGTACCATCGTGTTTTCATGCAATGGTAGTTCCACAAAAACTTGAGGGTACAGTACAAAGAAATAGTGGATGTTTTTTTTTTTGTGTGTGAATACCGTCATTAAAATACAACTGCTAAAGAACAACTTTTTTTTCCTACTTTTCTTAGGATATTTCATTGACTTTTAATCAGCTAGTAGATGTCTTTTATACATCTTTTTTTTTATATTCAGTAATGTTTCAAACATTCTCATAGGATTAGACTGACATTTGGAAAGAAACTAGGCATTTAATTAGTTTAATTTGTCTGTAGTCAAAGTGGTCAGTTTAGTCTCTTAAATGTAGTGTGATGCAGACTGATTTTAGACCAACACTGACCCATTGTTTTTCTGCCATCAAAGACAAAAACCGCAATAGACACATTAATGCATATCTCCCTAAAGCTAGCAGACTTAACATCAGCTTGATACTACTCACTGTGATTTGCACCTTGAATGTATGCTATGTATACACGTACATGACAAGTATATCACTATGTGCATGCTCATCAACATTTCATGTCAGTGGCACCTGTTTGTTGGTTGCATGTATCTCTAATCCAACATATCAGGTAGTGGAGAATGCCTGTGGATTTATCTCCAACTGAGCACACAGAAACCCTAGACTGTTATTATGTCCCTAAACAGCCATAGAGATGCCACAGGCATTCTGTGAGCTCAGAAAATATCACCGTTGTCACAAGAAGGCCTTGTGTCTGTAGAAAAGCATTTCTCTGACTTTAAGAAGAACAGTTTTTGTGAAAGAAAAAAAAAAGACTTTGCTCTTTGGAATTGTGGATTTCAGTCAGTTTTAAAGCTCAATTTAGAAACACTTACATGTACTACTACCGGTGTTTCAACAGCACATATTCACTCAGGGTACTGTAGAGCAAGTTAAGTGTAAACATCATGTGGATTTTCTTTGACATCAAACTTTTAAAGAGAATATGAGGCAATAGAGACCATACAATCCTTCAATTCACAGAAGAAATGTTTGTGTGTAGGACAGAAATGACACAATGCTGAGGTTAGACTGATGTGGAAAATATGTGGCACATAGTGCATGAGAACTGCTGTAGTAAACAAGTGGATAATGTGCGTGACTTAGTCGAACTAAGGCAAAGACTTTATGGGACATAAGGGAACCGAAGACCTGGGTCCCCATGCTTTTTTTTGTTTTGGCATTAGAGGATGGCATAAATAATATTTGAAGCTCAACAGTAGTACCGCTATGCTTACTTTAACTATGTGAGTGGAAAATCAGTTGTGATTTAAATACTAAACAGTGGTGTCTTCATGCCCTTGAATAAACCATTAGTCATATGGCTTTGAGATGATTGTTGTTCATCATTTTATGAGGATTTTCAAAATGGAATTTGTTTTTTCAGTTTCAGTAAATGTATAGAAGATGGTGAATATTAGCAGTGTCCTTTTGTGTTTCTTGTAGTAACAAAGGCATTGAGTCTGTTTGTCACACTGGTTGGCCTTGTTAAATATGTGACTTGTAATGCTGTGTAGCATTTTTGTTACAAGAAGATCAAATATCATCAAAGAAAGTCTGTTTTTCCCGGTCAGGTTCAAACTATTTCTGTGAAAAAAAAACATTATTTAAGGTATTTTGTGTGTGTGTATGTGTGAGAGAGAGAGATAGAGAGAGAGAGAGAGAGAGAGAGTGCTTTGTAAGAGCGAATGAATGCTGTTTGTGTGTCAGAAAGAATGTTTGTCTGTGTCTAGGTGTGTGTCCAAGTGTGCATGTGCCCACGTCTGATCGATACTGCTGGGGCACTGAGATTGATCTGTTCCCACGGTGACTACATTAACAGACTCTGGGGGCTGACCTTTGACCCCGAGGAACACTCTGCTTTCGATTGGCCATGCACACTCCCTCTCCCCGTCTTCACATCTTCTCATTTGTCGACACATCCCGATATTCATGACATTCACCTTCTTGTCCCAGGGTTGTGGTAGAAAGGGAAAACAAAAACCTGGCCAATGATTGGACATGCCCTCTTTCCCGCCTTTCCCTCCCCCATCTGTCCTTTTATTCCATACAGCATCCTATTGTCCTGAGCCTTGTTGAGATGAGAGGAAACAAGACGAGGGCCTATTAAGGTCTTCCTGCTTTGCATGGGCTGCTACAGATACAGGAAATGCAGTAGCTGTTCATCAAGCAAACCAGTGTAACAATTTGTGTCCTTAATAAATATGTAAGTATATGATGAATAAATAACAAAGATGCTGAAGAATCTTAAGAATACAACAGCTGTTACAGGTAAAAATAATGGATCATTGCAAGGTTAATTTGTTAGCTTAAGCCAGTGTAAGCACACATACACAGATGCACACACGAACACATATCTGTGAGAATACACGAGAAGCCTGGCATGACATTCATGAGGCAGGAAAAACAAAGTATCTCTGTGGGTCTGTGTGTTGCAGGGGGAAGAACGTCTCGTTTTCTCAAGGTCGCTGACGATGGCAACAAACCCTCTTCTCTGTCTGATATCAGCGCAGGGATTTGAGGATGAACCAACCATGCCCAAACTTTCCTATTCCGTTTTTACTTGATGCATAAGCATATGAAAGATAGAAAAATCAATAAGGCAAGAGAACAGACCAGTGAGAGGCTTGACATGAATTTCAATAGATATCTTTTCATGCAAGCAATGTTTATTGTTGTTTGCTATGGCAAGTCTGTTTACTAGATATGTACAAAATGTTCAGGTAACGTCTGGCAACATTTTAGTATAAGTGTATATGAAATGAGAAGGTCCATCTCAGTCATGCTGGTGATACAGTGTCTAAAGAAAAGTGAGTTGAGTTCAACTTTAACCAGCAATCATATGTGAAGCACTACAGAAAAAAATGAGAGAACTCCTGAAAAAATTAGGTTATGAGAAAGAAACGTATGTACTTTTGCCTCATTTCTGAGGGAAAGTTAATCCATGAGTGCATGGCTTAAAGGAATTGAGTTTTTTTTTTTTTTTTTCTTTTTTGAAAGTTATTGTTTTCAGGATACCTCAGAAGTGGACTACCTACCCCCCATCACATACACACTCTCTCACATACACACAGACGTGAAATCTCAGGGCTTAAAGCTAAGAAGCTATCAACTAATTATCAAAAAGACAGAGAAGCCCTAATCAATTATTCACATGAACATTAGACCGCTAATACGCATGCAGCCCAGGGAATGGCATCTCCCAAAAGTAACCCTTCCTCCTTCTTCACTCCAATACGTACACACACACACACACACACACACACACACAGATGCAATCATGTCAAGACCTGCATACTTGCACAGAGACATACATACAAATGCTTGGCAGTATTGTCCATACACACTTAAATACACACATGTGCAGTCTCCTGCTTCTTTCCCGCCACTCCACTCTCTGCTTTACACCTCCCTTCCTACGTCAAATGCAGACATAGAAAATGAATGCCATCCAAATGTAAAATGAGTTGCGCTAGCTGACTGTCTATATGGTTCCTGGCTGGGAGGTACTGATCATAGAAATCCTATTGATCCATCAACACACCTCCCCCTCCCCTACAGACTCCCCAAGCACACACAAACACACACCCAGCTTAATCTACTTGGCGATTCCTGGGCATTAAGCCGCAGCCATTGGATTTTCATGCCGTGCAATCATTATTTGAGTTAATGCTGCAATTTATGACTTGGTGTTTGTGTGCTGAGTGTGAAAGGTAGGATGCAATATAAGAAGGTGAGGAGGTCAGTGTGTATGTATGCAGGTGTGGATGTAGGTGCAGATTTCTGTGTGTGTGTGTGTGTGTGTGTGTGTGTCTGTGTGTGTGTCTGTGTGTTGGTTAAAAGTGGGGTTTTGCATTCACTTTATTAAATGGTCATGACTCTGTCAGATGTGAGTGAGAAACAGGATGTATGTGCATGAAAACAAGTGTGTTTTTGTGCAACTGCGTGTGTGTGTGTGACTTTCATTGACTGTGGGAAATGACCCCATAATCCTCGTCTGGCTGTCTTTGCGTTAAGAGGAAAACAAGACAAGAAAACAGGAGACAAAGAAGACAACAGGCTTCCCCCTTTTGTATTATTCAGGACAGTAGAGACAGTCTATCTTAACCCCCCCCCCCCC